>NC_068305.1:31707605-32007605 GCF_025860055.1 Xyrauchen texanus | reverse complement strand
TATCCTTGAGCAATACACTTAATCCAGGTTGCTCGGGGGGATTGTCCCTGTAATAAGTGCACTGCAAGTCGCTTTGGATAAAGGCGTCTGCCAAATGCATAAATGTAAATGTAATAAATGAGAAAGATTTTAACTTTGTATTGGAGGATTGAGTATAAGCTAGGATTCTAAAAAACATCAAGTCTGTATATAGAGATGCAAGGGAATGCAATTCGAGTTTTTACATAGATTCTATTGGACTCTATTGTAAAGACACACCCACCTCCTGGCGATACGAGGAGATGGGGAGTGTGGCAGCTTTCGAGGAGGTGTTGTGTAGAAGGCTTGCGTTCTGGGATTCATTTGATGGGAAATGGGGCAGTTATTTTACATATTTGGCAGACTCTCGGGGAGGGACTGTGGAGAGAGAGGTGTAGTTTTAGATATGTATGATTATTATATATCGGGGTGGGGTTGTTGATTGTGGAAGAGGAGGGTTAGCAGTGGGAGTTAAATGTTGATTCACTGTATATTTTGTTTATCTTTGTCATTGTAACGAATGCGGGAAGCAGGAGAAGGCAGACAGGGGTAGCGGATCCAAAAGCTGGTTTATTAACAAAACTAGCAACAATAAATAAACATAAGAACAAAAGAACAAACCACGATGGGAAAAACTTAACACAAACGAACACACAGCTGGAAGGATGAACACGGAGGGCAGGAAACAAGGGCAAAAGCACAACAAGAAACCTGACATGAACATTCAACAATCGACAGGGAGTGAACAAAAAGCAGGGCTTAAATACACAGGGAGTGATGACTGGATTAGACACAGGTGAGAACAATGAACCAAAAGGGCAGTGCTGATGGCAGGTGGATAGTGGGAAATGTAGTGACAAGGACAGTGAAACACGGAAAACGTGACATGGAGCGTGAGCGGTGACGGGTGAAAACGAAAACATTGAGCAGACAAGGAAACATGACAAGAATGTGAATAGTGAAACACAGAACACAGGGTAGACAACAGAGGAACGTGACATAACCCACCCTCAAAAGGACCGGATTCCAGACGGTCCTAACAAAAACAAAGACAGAAAAACCAAAAACCAAAATTTACCAGGGAGTGAGGGGGTAGACCTGGGGAGAAAACAGACAGATGAAAGGGAGCACAAGGGACACAGAGACCATCCAAGGAGGCACAAGGGACAATTGGGCTGTCCATGGGGGCACAAGGGGCAATTAGGCAGTCCACGGGGGCACAAGGGGCAATTAGGCAGTCCACGGGGGCACAAGGGGAAATGAGACAGACCACGGGGGCACAAGGGGAAATGAGACAGTCCACGGGGGCACAAAGGGACAGGTTTAGGAGGCCAGGGAGGTATCGACCGGGCAGGGACAGGTTTAGGTGGTCTGGGAGGTGTTGACCGGGCAGGGACAGGTTCGGATGGCCCGGGGGCTGGCCCTAAGGCAAGGGCCAGTTCAGGGGGCCTGGGAGATGGCCATGGGCCAAGGGCCGGTTCAGGGGACCTGGGAGGCGGCCACAGGGCAGAGGCCAGTTTTGGTGGCCTGGGAGAGGGCCGTGGGCCAAGGGCCGGTTCAGGGGACCTGGGAGGCGGCCACAGGGCAGAGGCCGTTTTAGCCGCATGAGGCGGAGCCAAGGAGGACTGCTGAGGCGGAGCTGCGGGAGGCTCGGGAGGCGAAGCCGGGGGAGGTTCGGGAGGCGGAGCCGAGGACGGCTCAGGAGGTGGAGTCGAGGGAGGTTCCGGAGGTGGAGCCGAGGGAGGCTCAGGAGGCGGAGCCGAGGGAGGCTCTGGGAGCTCAAGAGGCGGAGCTGAGGGAGACTCATGAGATGGAGCTGAGGGCGGTGGCGCCGTAGGCAGCTCTAGAGGCGGAGGCCTGGAAGGCTCTGGAGGCGGAGCCAAGGGAGGCCCGGGAGACTGAGCCGTAGGAGGTTCTGGGGCGGAGCTGTAGGAGGACCTGGGGGCGGAGCCGTAGGAGGACCTGGGGGCGGAGCCGTAGGAGGACCTGGGGGCGGAGCCACAGGAGGCTCGAGAGGCGGAGCCGTAGAAGGCACGAGGGGCGGAGCCGTAGAAGGCTCTGGAGTCTCTGGGAGCAGAGCCGTAGGAGGCTCCGGCATTGGAGTCGTAGGAGGCTGTGGAGTCTCTGGGAGCAGAGCCGTAGGAGGCTCGGGAGGTGGAGACATAAGAGGCTCGAGAGGTGGAGCCGTAGGAGGCTCTGGAGTCTCTGGGAGCAGAGCCGTAGGAGGCTCGGGAGGTGGAGCTGTAGGAGGCTCGGGAGGTGGAGCTGTAGGAGGCTCGAGAGGCAGAGCCTTAGGAGGCTCTGGAGTCTCTGGGAGCAGAGCCGTAGGAGGCTCGGGAGACAAAGCCATAGGAGGCTCGAGAGGCGGAGCCGTAGGAGGCTCGGGGGGCGGATCCCTTGTAGGCTCGAAAGGCTTGGGGGCGGAGCCCCGGGAGGCTCGAGAGGAGCCCTGGGAGGCTCGGGAGACTTGAGAGGCGGAGCCCTGGGAGGCTCGAGAGGCCTGAGGGGCGGAGCTCTGAAAGGCTTGAGAGACTCGGGGGCGGAGCCCTGGGAGGCTCGGGAGACTTGAGAGGTGGAGCCTTGGAAGGCTCGAGAGACTTGAGGGGCGGAGCTCTGGGAAGCTCGAGAAGAGCCCTGGGAGGCTCAGAAGACTTGAGAGGTGGAGCCTTGGAAGGCTCGAGAGACATGAGGGGCGGAGCTCTGGAGGGCTTGAGAGGCTTGAGAGGCGGAGCCCTGGGCGGCTCGAGAAGCTTGAGAGGGGGAGCCCTGGGAGGCTCGAGAGGCGTGAGGGGCGGAGCTCTGAAAGGCTCGAGAGACTTGGGGGGCGGCGCCCTGGGAGGCTCGGGAGACTTGAGAGGCGGAGCCTTGGAAGGCTCGAGAAGCTTGAGAGGCGGAGCCCTAGGCGGCTCGAGAAGCTTGAGAGGTGGAGCCCTAGGCGGCTCGAGAAGCTTGAGAGGCGGAGCCCTGAGAGGCCGAGAGACTCGAGAGGCGAAGCCCAGGGAGGCTCGAGAGGCTTGAGGGGCGGAGCCCTGGGAGGCTCGAGAAGCTTGAGAGGCGGAGCCCTGGGAAGCTCGGAAGGCGGAGCTCTGGAAAGCTCGGAAGGCGGAGCTCTGGAAAGCTCGGGAGGCTCGGAAGGCGGAGCTCTGGAAAGCTCGGGAGGCTCGGAAGGCGGAGCTCTGGAAAGCTCGGGAGGCTCGGAAGGCGGAGCTCTGGAAAACTCGAGGGACTTGAGAGACAGAGCCCTGGGAGGCTTGGGAGGCGCTGACTCTTGGACGGGCACAGATACTGGTGCTGGCTCACTGCTGTCGGAGGCTACAGGCGCTGGCTCACTGACATCGGAGGCTACAGGCGCTGGCTCACTGACATCGGAGGCTAGTGGCTCTGGCTGGTTGACCGTGGCTGGCTCGGGCTCGGGCTCGCTGACCGTGACAGGCGTGGGCTCTGGCTTGCTCACGGTGACAGGCGTGGGCTCTGGCTCGCAGACCGGGGCAGGCGTGTGCCGGAAGGCGGAAGCCCGTCTTCTCTCCCTCCTCCGGGCGGACGAAGTGGACCGCGCTGGCTCGTGGAAGGCAACTGGCGTGAGGGTTGGTTCGCTGACAGGTGGAGCTGGTGTTACTGGGGCCGCCGGGGGTGGCTGAAGAGACTCCCCTGTGGATGGTGAGGTAGGGTCCTTCTCAGCAACGCCCACAGAGAGCGGTGAGTCGCACACCAGCAGGGTCACCTGGAAGTCGCGGAGTATCCAGCCATGCGTTGTCTGTGGCAGCTGCTCCTTCAGTGACGGGTCCAAGTTGTCCCTAAAGAAGACCACCAAGGCTGAGTCCGGAAAGGCGGCGGCACTCGCCAGACGGAGAAAGTCCCGAATGTGGTCTTCGATAGGGCGGTCCTCTTGCCTTAAATTGAGCAGGCGGCATCTAGCCCGTATAACCACTGGATCCATAGGTGGTCGATTGTTCTGTAACGAATGCGGGAAGCAGGAGAAGGCAGACAGGGGTAGCGGATCCAAAAGCAGGTTTATTAACAAAACTAGCAACAATAAATAAACATAAGAACAAAAGAACAAACCACGATGGGAAAAACTTAACTTAACACAAACGAACACACAGCTGGAAGGATGAACACGGAGGGCAGGAAACAAGGGCAAAAGCACAACAAGAAACCTGACATGAACATTCAACAATCGACAGGGAGTGAACAAAAAGCAGGGCTTAAATACACAGGGAGTGATGACTGGATTAGACACAGGTGAGAACAATGAACCAAAAGGGCAGTGCTGATGGCAGGTGGATAGTGGGAAATGTAGTTCTAGACAAGGACAGTGAAACACGGAAAACGTGACATGGAGCATGAGCGGTGACGGGTGAAAAGGAAAACATGGAGCAGACAAGGAAACATGACAAGAATGTGAATAGTGAAACACAGAACACAGGGTAGACAACAGAGGAACGTGACAGTCATCACTATAATCAATAAAATTGTTAATCTTAAAAAGAACTTAAACTGTTAAAGACTTGTCAGGACACCTGCACACTGTTCTATTTCTTGAACTGAGTCTAGCTGTTTAGCTTAAAAACACATTTGGTCTGATCAGACCAAATGCATTTTTAAGCTAAACAGTTAGACGAATGCTTCAACTACCCATAACTGCATACAATTAAAATATTTATGCATTAAGTTGTTTCAGTTCACCATGATTTCACTCAATTATTATTGGCTGAATGCACTTTTAATAAGCATATGATTTATTATTTATAATTAATAGCATGCAATGCTGCAAATACTTAAAATACCTCACAAACTGACCGCCACTATTTTATCCTATGTGAACCCCTCGCATAACATTTTGCCTGGATTTCTTCCACTTTCTCGGATTTAATTTTCTTTCTCTCTCCAGGTCCCAAAATGTGACAGTTGGCTCAGAAGAAGGAACATCAGCCTCCTGGAGCAAACTAGAATTGGTTGGCTGTTTACTGTATATATGCCATGATTCACTGTATGACATTAGAGGAAAAATTCTTTATATTTTGATAGCATAGCTCAATTAATTTATCTGTCAGAAATGCAGTGTAATTTATGACATTAATCTACCAGGAATAGCCTTTGACCTCCCTCCACGTGTCCTCTCTGATATTGGTGCTGGGCTCGTGCGGCTTCAACCTGTAATTTCACTGATCTTTTGTCACAGAAGCCACATGTGAGATAACCCATGAGCTTTATTTGTAAGTGTTATAAGCAAAATAATTCCAACTTGCTCAGTGGCTTAAAGCAGGAAGGCTTGAAGTAAACTGGACATCTCGGCTGCAATGGAAGATGCAGTTTTGATTTATCTTCTCTACTCACTATGAAGAGAAAAGCAATATATGGTAAAGGATATTTCACTAAGAGATGAGTAATACCAATCACAGCACATCTGATAATGAAAGACAGACACACACTTACATTGATTAATAAAAACTGAACATTGAATAGTTACATGTGTGCCAGTACAGAAGATATTAAATTGGAATTGACTGATTTTAGAAGCAGGTTTTAAAAATGCATTTGACCTATGTCAAATATAGAGAGCTAATTTGGATTAGCATATACAGTATAAACAAATCAGAGTTCTCTACAACATCATAGGTGGTGTGTTATAAAAGAAAACATTAGGATGCTACAAAGAACATAACTCACTTTCATGTTAGAAGCTGTAAACATTTAATTTGTGGAGGAGTTATAAAGCAGAAACTAATATCACAGTATCAGCCAAGAAAAGTGTGAAGAAAAAAAATGCCAGGTCAGTTCACTCACTTTCAATTCACATCAATTTAGCAGCTCTTTCTTTCATTCTTTCTTTCTTTTTTTCTATGGGGGGGACTTTTGTGTCTTTTAGTCCATTGAGGACATGTATATGCTAGTGTATTCCTTAAAGTTGACAGAATTATTTTTAATGACATAACTGTGGCATAAATAATAGTCTGTTGCCTATTAGGGCTGTACGATATGGCTTGTTTTCCAGTTTTTCACTAAATGGCATTTAATCATTTTCATTTAGATGCACCAATACAACAATAATGAAAGAAAAAAAATGACCTACATATATTTAAAAAAAAATAATAATAATAATTTGTGAATGAACAGGGTTTGCAAAAACTACAAGTTCACTCACTTTTCATAGTTGAATATAATGAATGCTAAATAGGAAATGCTAAATAGGAATGAATGCTAAATAGGAAAATTATGACATTTGGCACACTGATAGAGGTTGTCATGAATAGACCACAAACCAAATTTGTGGTCTCTATGACACACTCCATAGGACCACCACCAGTTAAAAAAAGCACTTTTCTTTTGCGTATATCTTTTGAACTTTTGGTCTACAAACAAAATTACTTTTGCATCTGATAACTCTCCTTCTGATATGACCCATTACAGTGGATGCCATTTTGGATTATGACGTTTACAGTTCAAACTTTTCACAGCCTTCTAACTTGATCTGATTTTTCCAAACAATGTCTCAAAATAATCTCCAGACCAAGACACAGAAATAATAACACAGGATTTCCACTTTTGTTTAAAGGTTACGGCATCGCAAAGGCTGAATCTTGGCAAACCTTTGTTCTATCAAAACGAAACTTGTGCTTCATGAGGACCATGGTCTCTGGGCATATGCAGAATTTTGTGACAGTGCCACTTATTATAAAGTGTGAAAAATTGCTATTTTTGCTCATTATTCTGTGGGTCATGGAGATTTCAATGATACACATTTTTCCCATATCAACTATACTGTCCTTCCACCATATGGAAATGTAATAACAAATTCTATATCTTTTAAATACAATGTTGGATTTCAAAGAAAATTGGTATGCATCATCAACATCAAATCCTGATGATACATGAGCAGTTTGGAGACAGTACCACCTATAGTTCAAAAGATAATCTACACTTGAATGCTGACTCTAACCTCAGAAAGTCTCTTTGATACTCAGTTGGCATGTCAACTGAGTGCATCAGTGAGTTGAAGGACTGATTTATAGTTTAAAAGTTTGTGGGTTTGATTCCCAGTGTTTGAGTTGATGTTGTATTGTGTTCACTGATTAGTTGCAGGTTTTATCACAGATCATTTCTGTTTGCAGGTGTACGTCTTGTTCTTCTAATATACAGCTCTGGAAAAACAATTAAGAGACCACAGCAAAATTATCAGTTTCTCTGGATTTACTATTTATAGGTATGTGTTTGAGTAAAATGAACATTTTTATTTTGTTTTGTAAACTTCTGACAACATTTCTCCCAAGTTCCAAATAAAATATTGTCATATAGAGCATTTATTTGAAGAAAATGACAACCGGTCAAAATACCAAAAAAGATGCCATGTTTTCAGACCTCAAATGACACAAAGAAAACATGTTCATATTCATTTTCAAACAACACAATACTAATGTTTTAACATAGGAAGAGTTGAGAAATCAATATTTAGTGGAATAACCCTGATTTTCAATCACAACTTTCATGCATCTTTGCATGCTCTCTACCAGTCTTTAACATTAATGTTGGGTGATTTTATGCCACTCCTGGAACAAAAATTAAAGCAGCTTGCCTTTTTTGATGGCTTGTGGCCATCCATCTTCCTCTTGATCACATTCCAGAGGTTTTCAATGGGGTTCAAGTCTGGAGTTTGGGCTGGCCATGGCAGGGTCTTAATCCGGTTGTCCTACATCCCACCTTGATTTACCTTGATTGAAGCATTGTGACACTGAGGAATTCACATGGTCTGTCCACACTGAGGCCATTGTGAAGGCTTATCAGCACCTCTTCTTCCTGAAATGGCTGAATAAATTTGGAATGAACCACCACATCCTCACACGGTTCTACACCAGCACTGTAGAGAGCATCCTGACTGTCTGCCACTACCTGATATGGCAAAGCACCGCCCTCAACCACAAAGCCTTGCAAAGGGTGGTGTGAACTGCCAGACACATCATCGGAAGTGAACTTCCCTACCTACAGGACATCTATACCAGGCAGTGTGTGAAAAAAGCTTGGAGGATCATCAGAGACCCAGTCACCCGAGCCATGGGCTGCTCTCACTGCTACCATCAGGGAGGTGGTATTGCAGCATCAAGATATACAGTAAAGAAGAAACAGACTTTTATTTAACTATATTTGTTAACATGAATAACAATGAACAATAATTTTACAGCCTTTGTTAATTTGGGTTATTGTTAATTTCAACATTTAATATTAAAAAAATATTTAAAAAGATTATTGTAATAATACAAATTGTAGAAAAGTTGTAGAAAAGTTTAAAATTGTATATGTTAACATGAGTAAGCAATATGAACTAACATAAACTAACAATGAACAATAGTTTTTTTTATCAATTAACAAAACAATGATTTTAAATGCTGTATACAAATGATTGTTCATTGTTAGTTCATAATACCCAGTGCATTAATGTCAACAAACGAAACCTTATTGTTAAATGTTACCAGAAGTTGTGCTCATCAAGTGATTCCTCAAGGTCTTTAATTTGGCTTTCACCTAACCTGACATGAAAATAAACCAAAGACAAACGTCTAGGTTACTTATGTTAGCTTCGTTCCCCAATGGAGGGATCGAGACGTTGTGTCGCAGAAGCGACACTAGGGGTCTCTCTTGAGCGCCGAAATATGCCTCTGACTTATGAAAAAAGGACAATGAGAAGTTGGCAGACAGTATTTGCATACCCCGCCCCCGGACATACAGGTATTTAGGCGGGCAAATACGGGAGTTCATTCAGGATTTTTCTGAGGAGCCAGAAATGTTCAGGCCACAACAGTGGCTCGGCTCAGCGACGTGGCGGGGAGGACACAACGTCTCGTTCCCTCCATCGGGGAATGGAGGTTACTTATGTAACCTAGACATTCCTCTTCTGTCGCTCTCTCGACGTTGTGTTGGAGAAGCGATACTAGGGGTCCCACTTAAATCATGCCATGCGCTGAGCCGTGTACGGGGACTGCTGATAAAGAAGAGGGCAGGTATTCTTACGTGAAAATGCGACCAGCTGTATCAGGCTGCACGTACCCTTACCCAATGCCCCATTAAAGTCATCAAAATCCTTCTGGTTACCCTAGTGAGGGGAACAAGGTGATGCTTGCCAACCTGGAAACAGGCCAAGCCTGACTGGGCCTCTTTTCTCTCTATGTTTCTCGCATAGAGCAATCACGGCCGGGGCCCTTACATGCAAGAGGACGCCCTTGGCGAGCAGACAGGGCATGGCCCGTGGCGACAGGTTTGCGGCAGGGCAAGATATGTGAAATAGCCTCCGTCTGTTTCTTCACCGCTAAGGACTGCTGTAGTAGTAGTAGTCCTTTATTGTCACATAGTAAACCAGTGAAATTGGCCATCGACCTGTCCATACAAACATACATATGACAAGGGGAGACAGGACAGGAAGACAGGGAATTAGAAGAAATACAGCATGACATGAGGAGAGGAGAGGAGAAAAAAAAAAGGCAGCCCCCAGACTATGCTCCTTAAGAAGTACAGTGTGGGAACAGGGAAAAAAACACCTCAGCAACATTAGCACATAATCAGTACACTCTACAACATGAACAAGACTTGCAACAGGGGAGGGATTGGGGGTGGAGGTGGCCCAGCACAGGCAAGCAGCCATCCGGACCTGCAGCCATGTTCGGCGCTGGTCACAGACCTGCCTGTCAGACTGGGGGTACAAAGCTGCAAGGCGAGGGATAGGGTATCGGGCGGATGATTGCATATCTGTATATATGTGTAAGAGTTCATGTGTGTGTAGGCCTGGAGAGTCGCTATGCCAGCATCTAATCTAGGTGCCTCAGTCCGCAGGGTTGTCATAGCGATACACAGCAAGTTGCCATGGAGACAACCTTGATCAGGTCCCAGACATAGTCAACAATCACCAGGTGTCTGGGGAGTCGGGAAGGAACGCGAGAGTGGCTCACTGCAGTGCTCTTCCGGGGAGTTGTTGTTCCAACAGCGGCCTTGGCCAAGGCCAGTGCTGGTTGAGGGCGGCCGAAACAGATAAGATTGGGATTGTTTGGTCTTAAGGAGAGTAGCCGCATTCTAATTTACACGGCTATTCTCCTGGTCCATTTTGGTCTCTGAAACGATCCATTTGCCTTTGCAAAGCTGTGAGCTTCTCCATGATGTTATCCGTATTTTGGTTCATAGACCCAGTCTGAGTGCAGACAGCTCTGCCCACTGTTTCAATCATGACGGGCAGCCTTGTGAGGCTTTGGAAAGCTGTCACCGTCTTCTTAACTCCTCGATAAACCAGGGCAATGCCTAATCCAATCAGCAGAAGACCTGTTATCATGGTACCGAATAGGTAGATATCTTCAACGTCCTCCACGGAAAGAGCCGCCAGACACACGACCCGCCACCTCTCCCACGCGTCCATCGTGTAGCCAGCTGCGAATGTTCCGTCAGGGCAGACAGGTTCCCCCGAACCCAAACTTCTCGTCGAGAAGATGGTGTCAATTGCGTTGAGAGACCAGTTGATCAAATCCATGATGACTTAGTTTGAAGAGCAGTGCTGAGAGAGTCTCTCAAGTACAAGACAGTAGACTAGATATGACGAGAGGAGCAAAGCAGGGAAGATAAGGGTAGGGAGAGGGTGAGAAAATGTGACCGCCTTCGTTGAGAGCCAAGAGAGAAGTCTGGGCGGAGTCGTCTAGTGGTGTCGCCGAATGGACGGAGCTGAGAGACGGGAGCGTTTGAGAAAGTGTGCTTTGTCTACCTCCTGTACTGTGACCAGGTCCAGTCCATGTGTTAAGTTTCCGGACGACGAGGGTGACCATCGCCTGTTCGAGTGCAGTTCCTGCAGCACGTCAAGAACAGGACTACCCAAGTGCAAATTTTGAAGTGCCTTGGCCCGGTGGACTTGCAGGAGGGGGCCATGGCGTGCAGGGGGGAGCGGTCTGGGACCGTTCGGAGGTGCGAGGAAGCTCGGCTTACTCAGCTGTGAGCGGCACACATGCCCGCGGAACAAATTAAGCCCGGGGAAGCATAGCGGACCTCCGTGCGTCAGGCTCAGCCTGGGCGAGCAGACACGAAGGTGGCGGCCCAGGCGAGCTATCCGCATCAGACGCCGCTGTGACGCTCTCCGATGCAGTGGTGATGTCGTCATCCAATGTCCGGGAGCTCAAGGGACCGGAAGCCCGGCCGTTAAGCGGACCGCACTCATCCCGAGCTCGGGGGAAGCAAGCAAGCATGCCCGGGAGGCGGGAGGTTTCGAGGTGATTTACCCGGCGAAAAACGTCCCGTTATTCTCCTCAAATCGTCTTCATCGCCCGCGGCGCCTGCTCCAATCCCGTATGAAGGAGGCGGGGGGCGACTGAAGTGGCTTTCTCTCACTACAAGAGAAAGCAGAGATCGCAATGCTGCCGCGGCTATGTTATCGTACTGAAAAAAATAGACCATTCATAAAAATGCTGCCTGCGTGTGATCGCAACCCAGGTACGCGAGGCAGTTTCTATGACCATCAGAGGTGGGGAGAAATCAACCGCATCCAGAAACTACACAGGGGTTGAAAAACGTCTTTAAAAAGACGCGTCATGAAAAGGACGTTCAACGCCGCTGTGTATTGCTCTTTTTAGAGGAAATTACTCTTTTAAATAAAATCACTCTTTATAGTGCCCAGGGGCAACAATGCACAGCCGTGCAAGGAAGGAGATAGCCGCTGTTATGCGCCGTCAATACAACAGCATGCAGAGCGTCAGAGGAATAAACAGGAACTGGTGTGTGACTCGCAGCAGACTGCATGCATGACCATCGGCTCCGAAGAAATTTTCTGAATGAACTCCCGTATTTGCCCGCCTAAATACCTGTATGTCCGGGGGCGGGGTATGCAAATACTGTCTGCCAACTTCTAATTGGCCTTTTTTCTTAAGTCAGAGGCATATTTCGGTACTCAAGAGAGACCCCTAGTGTCGCTTCTCCGACACAACGTCGAGAGAGCGACAGAAGGGGAACTGTCTTTTACGTCACATAAAATATTTTTACTCAAGGAACCAAAAAATAGGCAGCAGATGTCATTAGACACAGACAGCATGATTTTTGGAAGAAAGTCGACCTCCCTTTTCATTCTTTGCCATCTCCCTAGTGACAGTGAAATGACTGGGTAATGTTTGTCATCAACTGAAATCCAGCTAACCATTTCATGAGTTTTGTCAAGCACAGCACAATTTACTTCTCTTTCCACGCAGGCAGCTAGTGGAAGCTGGAAATGCTCCCTTAGAGTGATAAACTATTTGATGAAGAGCTCCTGACTGCTGGGCATATGTTTATATTGGCTTTTATTATCAATCCGACTCTTTTGAGAAAATGTATTAAGTTAGCTGTTTCCAGAAGGATATGGTTCCTTAGAGCAAAACTCTAATGTCTGTTTTAATAACAGTCTACAGTGTAGGCTATTGTTGTTGCAATAAAGGATCCACAGAAGCCGTGGTATCATGGACATTTTATTCAATAGAAAACTTGCTGTTTGTTTCTAAGTATATTTTATTCTAAATTCTAACAGATATTTTATTTTTATTCTTCAAAACAATAATAATCATCTCAATTTAAACTGTGTCCTTTAGAATATTTAAATAAATGGTCCACCCACATTTTAAAATGATGTCATTGTTTAAATTATTGTATGAGTATATATGGAACAATCAGAATCAGAATGAGCTTTATTAACAAGTATGCTTACACACACAAGGAATTTGTCATAGTGACAGAAGCTTCCAATGCATAGAGAATGCAACAATATATACATACAAACAAACATATACATTTAAACATACTGTATATACATATAGTTATATAAATACAAAGGTAAATATACAATAGAGCAATAATGTTGTTTGAATTTTTTATATACAGTTATGTGCAGGTGATGTAATATATTGAAGAAAAGGTAGGATATGTTCAAAATAAAAATTAAATATAGATATAAGTAGGAATGGATGGACTGAATATCGCACATGGTTGTGTTGACAAAATGGAAAAGTATTGGGGCAACAGGTCGAAAAGGAAGTATGCTGGGTGAATGGGGTCAAGAGTGATTTTACCAGCCCTTTTTGTTACTCTGGATGTGTACATTTCTAGCAGGGTGAGTATGGGAGTGCCAAAAATCCTTTCGCCAAGTTCAAGACAAGAGAAGTTAGTTTTAGTCACTGTAAGCCTAAAATCTTATTCTATCACTGAAAATATGAGTAATATATTGTTTTAGTTAATTCAATGTCTATGACAGGGTGATAAAGAAACCATTGTTTTGCAGATACCTGCTGTCTCATTTTCTTTTTGTTATTTCATTTGTTGTTAAATATAGATCTAATGCATTCTATTCAACTATAACCTTGTTTTAAAAGGAGGGGGTCATCAAATCATCTGTGACCATCTATTGCTTCACCCGCAAATAGTACGTGGTTCCATTCTCTACAGTCATCATTTAGCTAAACTGCTTGAAATTTATGGGTGGATTCAAGGTTAATAGATTTCCACAAGAAATCCCATTAGGCTATAATTTGCTCATATGGTGTACAGCCAGACCTAACATTGCCGGATGGGCTATTACAATTCCTGGATTCATGCTAAGAAATGCCCTTTCAATTTACTCTGATGGTATGTTCATAGCCTGTTAACTCTGGGTTGATCTTCATGTGAGCTTCTGGAAGCTTTCATTTGAAACCTGCAACATGTCAATTTCAATTTGTTCACAATGATATTTCCTAATCCAAGACCAAAATTTTGACTCTAACTCTTTCATGAGCATTCAAGCTACCAAACTCGGCACAGGCCTTCAGGTTGTTCTAACTTACCTTTTCTTTTGTGTTGTGTTCTTTTTTCTATCTTTTTTCTTCCTTTAGCATATCTGTCTGTCTGTCTATAGACTGAAACTGGTAATTGCTTAGTAATGCAAGGACTGTACACAAGACACATATATATCCTTCAAAATGTACTCAAACTGCCATGGTGTTCAAAATAAATAAAGCTTACAACTTCAAGAATGATTTAAACTTGCAGAAATGGTTTTATCAAGCCAGCATTTAAAGTTTGTCCTGACATACATTCCTATTCTAGGTCTTACTGATCTTAATATAGAATGACTAATTTTAACTATCCTAATATTTATGTAAAGTTAATCAGTTTGCTTTCCAAACTTTATAGAGCTTAAAATCATTCTAACATCATTAATTGGCTGAACTCAGGATACATCCTAATCGTGAACTTATTCCTAATACAAAAATGACTCTTGCTGAGTCACCATCTCACCCCGCTGAGATCTCAGGACAAGAACATTTGCGGAGGCTTTAAATCAGTCACTAATTTAATTATTATGATCATGCCTGGAATTCATCACAAATGGCCCTGATTGTTATTTCACAAGACTGATAATCATTGCACCCTCTTAATCAGTGTATGTTATGCACACACACTCACACACTCAAAGATAAGAACCACAAACTTTTTGAAAATTTAATTCAGTAATGGAAAGCTTTATCCCCCTCAACCATTTGCATATTTCATTAGGCCACTCTGTTCCCCATTGAGAGAATGGCTGGTAATATGAGTAATCCCTGGAATGTGTGGGCCCTGCGGTGGGAGCTGCACAGCCAGTGCATTCAACAGCTATTACTGCACTATTCCCTACCTCCAAACCCCCCTGTACCAGTAAGAGGAAATGTGACTCAATGAACCACTGGAAGAGGGAAACCAACATACAATACTCAACAAGGCTATAAACATTGGTAGTAATCTTACACAAACAAAAAACTATTTGAAAAAAATCACAAATGGTTGTGGTTCTTTTGCATTGTAGGAATCGCTGTAGCAATTGATAGCTTAAGAACGTGTTAATTAAATTATTTGGACTGCACTTGTATTCAGTGTCAGAAATTATCTTTTTCATTAAAGGGATAGTTAACCTAAAAATGAAAATTCTGTCATCATTTACTCACCCTCATGTGGAGTTCTACAAAAATTATATTGAGCTTCAGGCACTGCAATCCTTCATCCTATCAGACAGAAACTGTATTTGTATTCTCTCAATGGGTTGAGGAATGAACCTTAAATGTACTCCAAAAGAGTAATGCCCCACTTCCCAAGCATTGGACTTGAGTTATGAAATGCCCTTCCCACTAAATGGACTGAAGCCCTTGAGTCATGACTGCAGGTTGAGAAGGCTTTGTTCCTGAGTTGACACAACCTCCAGAGAGGTTACCCTGGATTTCTACTTGTAGCTATTGTTCTATCCCCCACTTACTTCCTTTCTGACTCCTGGGAGGCTCCACTTTAATTTTTTTTCCACAAGCACACCAGATTTACTGCTTCAGTAAATTTCTACGAAAGAGAAGGAAGTGCATACCTTGGAGAATGGCTGCGGAGGCTTACCTGACTGTGTTGTGGCCACAACTGCAACAAAAACACATTCTGCAAGAGCCATTTGTAATATTTTTTTCTAATCCATGAGCAACAAGGTTTTGGTCAGGGGATGAAGGGGGTGGGGTGGGAGAGCTCTTTTACATTGGGGACTAAACAGCCTACGTAACCTGTTTAGAAAATGCACATACAAGGACATTTTCTGCAAGAAAACAAGGATATGATTCTCCTCACACCCCGACTCTGACAGCAAGGGTTGCAATGCGCAAGCATGCTCTTGTTCTCTATAACTCATTCACCAAAGAACCCGGAGAGAAGAATCTCACAGCACATGGATCCCTGCTTCCATACCCCAAGAATGGCGGGTGTATATCATCCCTTTATTTGCTATTGTACACTCACCCTTTCTTTCACATTATCCAATACAAACTCTTTGGTTTGTCCTGGCTCAAATATGACGCGCTCTCATGTTATTCTGGAGAGTGTTGTGCTGTCCACAGCTCAATTCTGCCCAGAGCTATTTGATGTCTGTTTTATGGAGAGCCAAATACTGTCCAATGTTTTTCTGTCATTCTTTTTTTCATACAGACCTCTAGTGGAAAGGCTTTATTGTTTGTCTGCTTTGGGTTTTTGACATTTTAGTTTGTTCAATTGTTTGTCAATTGTCCTGCCTCCTCAAGGCTTATAAAAATATTTAAAAAACACAAAAATTATCAAACAATTATCAGTTTTTATTAAAAGGTAAAGTGTGTAATTTCTGCACCACTAGTGTCACCATACAAAATTGCAAACATAATCACCCCCAGCAACCCCCCCCACACACACACACACACACACACATGCTATTGGCTGAGCCAGCATTGCTATTTCTGGGCTGGTAGGACATTTAAAACAAACAGAGCAATTTTATAAAGAGCTACAGTGTTTCCACTCATGGAAATCACCCTATAAATGGCTTAAATTTCTCTGCATATTATGCTGGGATGGGAGGAATTATTGTTACATTGAAATAGTAACCTCAACTCAAGTGTTGTATAGTCCCTTGTTCTGATAATAGGCCATTGAAATAATGATCTATTTACTGTGACACTGCCCTGGGTGCCCTGTTAGAAAAGCTATGGAAACATGTCTTGACAAGTAATTTCCTCATATAGTCAGCTGCTGACAGGAGGCAGGACAAGTTCCAACAGAGCGGAGAAAGGCATGTTTAAGATATGCCATAGCAAAACTAGGAAACTGGTCCTCATGTCATTGTGAGGAGTCCTTAACCCCCTACTATGAGTTTGCTAAGCATAGGTGGAAGCCAGGAAATAGTTTTTAAATGGAAATGCTAATTTTGAACTGCCACTTTCCAGAAACTGAGTCAATAATTGAGCATCTTGCATGCTTTTTGATGGATCTGCATGTTTGTATGTTAGGAGTATGCATATTTACATAGACACAGCATAGGGCTGCACAATATATCATTTCAGCATCGACATCGTGATGTGCGCATCCGCAATAGTCACATCGCAGAACGTGCGATGTAGTAAGATAAACGTATAGTCTACAATATTTTTTTTCCAATAGGAAATGTAGCATTATATCTGTCTGATATTATGTAATTTACTCTGATTTATGGGTTCATAGATACACAGAGTTTATTATAATAAAAATAAATAAAAAAAAAACGTTCATTGCTCTGCTTGCGCCAAAAGAAATGGAGGATTTCGTTGCAAAATTAAATGCATTGTCAGTTATATGGAAATATTTTGTCTACAGACAGGATGATTTTGACCAAAAACAGGTACTTTGTCGAGATTGTCTTGTAATTGTTGCCACAACACGAGGAAACAAGACCAATTTGTTTGATAATTTAAGTCAGCGCCAAAAATCTTTGTATGTCGAGTGCAAAGTCAGATCTAAATACCGTCCAAAGCAAAATAAACTATTTCAGATGCCTTTGCCAGTCTTACACCAAACGGCAGAAAAAAAAAATCACAGATTCAGTAACATTTCACCTTGCGAAAGACATGGTACCAATTAACATGTTTACCAAAGAGGGTTTGACAAGCGGTATGTAATACAATTACGCAACTATTCTTTAAGTTAGCACTTTTAGAAACTATTTATTTTTTGTTGTATTTTTGTAAACCACTCAGGGTTGGTGTATAGCTGCACTTTTCCCCCAAAGGGTTTAAATTGAAAGATATTTATTGTTTACATTTCTTAACAAAAAGAGAACAAAACAAAAAGAGGTTTGTATTCTAATTTGTAATATAATAAACTGTAAAATTACTTATTTTGTCATTCACATTAATTATTGTGATAATGAAACTTCCTTATTGTAATGATCTGTTTTAACCTGGTTGGAGTAGAGATAAAGCCTCCTGCAATCTCCCGAATCCCTAGACACTTCATTCACAAATGAGCCCCTTTATTTTAGGGTAAGCAACATGCATTATTAATATCATAACATGTTAGATCATTGACTTTAAGGTGAATTGATAGAGCAGTATTACATTAATACAATGGAACCATGGTGAATTAAACAGTGCATTAATTATTATAATAAAATAATCTACCCAAAATAAGTCAAAAAGTAAAAAGTCATTTTCAGTTTCTTTTCCATGAAGATGCAGTTCCCTACAAATCACCCCAATCATTCTAGAATAATTAATTCTTCTCAAATAGAGCTATTCATGTCATCTGGCGAAGTCATCCTGTATTTTTTCATATCGCAATATATATCGTAGAACAACAAAATATCGCAATGTCAGTTTTTTCCAATATCGTGCAGCCCTAACACAGCATCATATGTGCGGCATAGAACAGAGGAGAAACAAGCAAACACTTAAAGGGAAACTGTAGTTCATTCAAAATTTAAATGTTGTCATTATTTACTCGCCCTAATGTTGTTTCAAACCCATACGACTTACTGTCTTCAGTGGAACACAAAAGGGATGTGAGCCACCATTCAATTTCATTGCATCTTTTTTCCATACAATGAAAGTGAATGTAACAGATGTGAACATTCTGCCAAAATAAGTGAATTATCCCTGTAACAAAATTAAGACTCAGGTTAAGACACATGTTTTACAGCTGATCTTTAAACATTTTCATTTAACTTTATGAATATACTTTTAAATTCAAACATTTCAAATGGTTATTTGCACTTTAAGACCCTAGCATAGAGCACAGTTGGCTCCCTGATAGTCAAAAATCGAGGTTACAGTGAGGCACTTAAAGTGGAAGTGAATAGGTCCAATTGTTAGAGGGTTTAAAGGCAGACATGTGAAGTTTATAATTTTATAAAAACACTTTAATTCTTCTGTTAAAATGTGTGTATTTGTTTAGATATAAAGTTGTTTAAATTGCTGTTTACGGTGATTACAGGTTTTATAGTATTACATTGCCGTGGCAACAAAGTATTAAAACTGGATATAACTTTACACAGAACAGGTTCATAATCATATCAAAATTGAACATGCATCATGTGATTATTAATTTAAAACAGTGAGTATTTTATGGAGTTTATGGACTGGCCCCATTCACTTCCTTTGAAAGTGCCTCACTGCAACCCAGATATTTGCTGAAGGAGAGACAAGTAAAATTTTATAATTTATGGTAATCAACATAATGCCACAAATACTGTTGATTAGCTTAAATGGATAGTTCACCCCAAAATGTATATTTTCTCATCATTTACTCACTCTCATGTCATCCCAGATGCAGAACACAAATTATGATTTTTAGAAGAATATCTCAGCTCTGTAGGTCCATACAATGCAAGTGAATGGGTGCCAACATTTTGACACTTCAGAAGTGATATGATAGGAATGGTGAGAAACAGATCAATATTAAGTAATTTTTTGCAAGAAATTCTTCTCCCTGCCCAGTAGGGGGCAGTATACATGAAGAATGTGAATCCCAAAAATGCAAGAAGGAGAATGGACAAGTGATCTCTTTAACTACCCACAGACATTGATTTAAACATTGGAGTCTTATGGAGTACTTTTCTGCTGATGTATGTGATGTTTTGAATTTTGGCATCCATTCATTTGCATTGTTTTGACCAAAAAAGCTGAGATATTCAGCAGATGAAAGAAAATCATTCACATCTGACATGGTATAAATATTCCAGCTCAGTGGCAATGAGACTGATGTAGCCAAAAGCAACGGGAAGTAATTTGTACCTGCTATTTTGAGTTTTTCACACTTGGATGGCAAAAATGCAATGGCAGATGGGATAAACTAATGACACTTCATTACATGAACTTGCTTACTGAAAACTGCTGCCTATTATTGAAAGCATTAACACATGATGTGTGAAACAACTGCATAACAGAAAATGACTTTGTAGCACAAATGGAGAGTTACATTGCCTTACACATTTAATCTTCCTGCTGATCATTGTTACACAAGTTAACAACATTTGATTACTGTTATTGGTTGAAACCAGTTACAGATATATGTTGTGTACTACTTAATCTAACACAAAAGCCAAAGTTTAAATGTAAAATATTATTTTATACTCAAAAAGGGTGAAATCACAAAACCTACATTATATTCCAACATATTCACATAGGAAGTCGACATGTTCCGGTATGACATCGCCCCCATTCTGTTACTGACAAGTGTCACCTCCCATCAGACATCAATTAATGTGTTTACCTTTGCCTGTTGTGTGGCTGTAAAACAGCCTCAGGCCATGTCTACACTAATTGTTTTGGTTTGAAAACACATTCATTTAGTCACGTTTATCCCTCTCATACACACAGAATGCTGTTTTCTTCCACCAAAAATGGAGCATAGTGAAAACGCTCACCTTTACTGCATACTTTGGAAAACGATGACGTTAGAATATTGAAAAAAAAATGAGTAAAAAAATAAATAAAAAACTGATTAGTGTGGATATGGCCTCAGAGACATGGGTTCAGATCAGATGAAAACCAGGAGGTTGCATTTTCATATACGATTCAATTTTCCACTGACTGTTAGTTTAATGTTGGGGTTTGGGTGTAGAGTTAATAAAATATGCATTCTTTTTGACTGTTTAATATGATTTACAACTAAACACAACTCACTTTTGGAGCCACTCTATGGACATTTTACTTGGAATCTGGAGCTCACACATGCTGATACGTTCAGCTTCAGCTTCAGCCACTGGGGGAATTTCAGTAATTGCGTTCAGTAGGGAGTATTTGCATTCCTTTCATGAATTGGCCACTAAAAAGATCAGACTGCAAATAAATGGTGCTATCAGCAAGCACAATTTATTCTTTGTGAATGCCCCCCAAAGATTTACATTGTCGACTTTTATTGAGAGAATTTGCTGTATTTTTATTTTTTATTTATTCCTTTTTACCTCATAGATTTGTATTGCATAGTGTTTTTGTACATAACCTGACAGGATTTGACTTTATAGAGGAAGGATTTACTTACAGAATAGCTTGTCTCTTATAGGGATATAGGCTTTCAATTCTGTCCTGATGCCAGTATAATAAATCTTAAACTAACAGACTTTATAGTTGAATACCTCATGACCATCTCGTGTCTGTGCCAGCTGGCTGAGGCATGCTGGAGGAGTCTTCAACAGATAAAATTAATGAATCAGGGTGGGAAGCAAGACAACCACAGAAAACCAGTGCTTAAGGAAAATCATACATCTTTATGTTTAATCCAAGTTACGCACTGACTTGTCATCCACAAAATTTGTTTTGTCAATGGCCCATTTTATATGTGTGTCAGAATTCCATGAGACATTCAATAATCATTTGAAAGCACACTGAAAAGAAAATTCTTGTGGTACCACTCTGCCAAGGTGATTATAGACCCTATTTATGTGGTTTTAAGCCACTGTCTATCACCTCAGCTGTCCTAAAATCTGTGATTATGTGATCTCTCATTTAGAGATCAACCATATTGTTGTTATGACATATAACTAGGACTTTTGTTTAAGTGTCTGTAAACATATCCACATATCCAATACCGAACTGATATTAAATCATTGTTTTATTTCTGCTTATTAACACATTATTTATTTAATAATTCAAGTACAATAATTCTCTTCTCTCTTTATGTTTCATGAAAACACATTAGCATCATGAATCACTATGTCAGCACATACAACTCTCAGATGTGTACATTCAACCCCTCGATAGCGCATTTGCGTTCTGCTCTATATTCTAGTGAAATCCCATATGAGCCCCCATTACTGATATTCATCTACTGGCTGAAAGGGAAATTGTTTTATTAAAATTATATATAAAATTTGTCAGTTGAGCAAGTCTTGAACCCACAACTAATTACACTTAAAATAATAAATATTCCTCTAAACTTTAACACTACAAAGCCTACCAGAGATTGAGACCACCTAAGGCTGAAATCCTAGAATCACCCCTCGTGTCATGCAATTTTTTAATGAATCATACTTTGAGCATTGAATACCATATTTTTCTTTCCTTATTGGGCCATGAACACTCATTACATACATTTAATATCAGTACCTATAATCTCATTTCATTACCAATTAAAAAAACTTCACTCAGTGAATTTGTTGCAATCCAAACGAGCTTTCCATAGATATCCACGTGTCTGTAGTGAAGCTCAGAGCTCCCTGGCTTTTCATAATATTCACTGAGTTGAAATGGAGATCGGTATTTAAATTATTATAATTTTTAAACAGGGTTTACAGGCAAGGATGAGGCCCCTGTAGAGATCTACACAGAGCCGGGGGCTATCACTCAACTGAGAGGAGATGGGCTGTGCAATTTCCCTTCAGTCGTGCATGCATCAGGAATGCCAAGAGAGACCCATTTTAAAATAAATACACATGGCCCTCTACTAACATCCACACAGACATCAGATGGAAGCCTTGAAACCAAAAAGTATGGGGAGAATTGGACTAAACCTCAATCTTACTCAAGTAAATAGAATTGGTACAGAAACCACAATCTGAGTTTTTACAAAATTAACAAATTCCAATAATTTTGGATTAACCAATTTATCTAAACTAGGTAATTTTCAGTGGATAGGAATGTGTTTTTCCACTTCTGTATTAAGGTACACTTAGAATCAGTGTTCCTGTATCTTGAGCATGCTGCTAGCAATGGCAAGTTAATAGGTTTTATTCAGTGTTCACACAGCAGAATAATATGGTTGTCAGTGCTATTTCTAGTTTTAAATTCAGTTACGTTCATACTGTATATACTCCAATTATTTTTGAAAATGACAACCATATTCTACAACTCCCTTAAAGTTTTAGGGCTCGCAACCAAAATTTTGAGATGTAGTTCTGTCGTGAAAAATTAGAAAATAGTGGTATTGTGCAGTTGAAAAGTGAGACAAAGGCCAGAGGAATAAGCAAAAAAATCAATAAAAAATCTTAATGAAAGCAGTGGGAGCTGCCCAAAATAGTTTAGAAATTAAATATTTAAAGACACAATACAAAATCTAACCAAAGTTTTCCTGGCCAACCTCTGGGAGGTGCCATGATTATTCTGATTGCTGCTGGAATGTTTTCTGGTTCTGGTCTTCATTAAAGAAGCAATGAAAAAATTACTGAAGCGAGCATTCCAGATGGAGAACAACAACCATTAAAAGTGTTAGCTGGAGTAAAAATGAGTTCAGGCTAAACTTGTGCAGTTGTTGGCTGTCATAACAACTGGAAGTAGTAAACAATATCAATGTAAACTAACCTTGGGCCTTCGCTTCATGTCATCTACTCACTCTAGTGAGGCACTGTCAAAAGATGATAATCGCGATCACTCTGTGGTATCGACACTATAGAGCCACATGTTTTTTGATTGGCAGTTTTTATGAGCTAAACATTATATTATCTGCTAAAAAAATACGCAGATGTGAGTGAAAACACTGGAGAAAATGAAAACAGGCTTCCGTAATGAATCCTGGAACAATTCCATCTTCAGGTAATAGCTGGATACTATTGTTATCTGTCACCATGGTTCAGGGATGAACTGGCCAGCTGGGGCACCAGGACTTTTCCCGGTGGGACGGTCGAGTAATGGACCAGTTGTCATGGCTGATGCAACAAAATGATGTGTTTTTTCCTACTCGTGCAAGTATAAAATTGCCTCACTCTTATTTATTAAATGCTGCCATTTACTTCTGCACATGGGAAACACCAAATACTTCAAAAGTGTCATAAAACGTCACTACCCCATTAAACCAGGCAGCACATCCAATGGCCACAGAAAAGGACAACCCCACACACACACACACACCCCTAGAGAGTAAAAATCTGGGGCACAAAAAACAAATGTGAGGTGATGGACAAATTTCTTACCAAGCATGAAGCACTAGGTATGACAGGCCAAGCTGAACATGGCAAAAGCGAGGAGCTACTGTAGATTAGCAAATAAAACTGCAGCTAGCTATCTTAACCTTTAAATAACATCAGCACGTTCACTTAACTAGATAAGATATCAATATAATAGATAGATATAAATGCCCTTATAAGTAGGGATGGGTACCAAAACCCGGTATTACATGGGCCCTGATGCTATATTATTAAAGACCGTAGTGTTGATAAGCTCCGGCATTAGATCTTTTTAACGTTTTGGTGTAATAATTTATAATCACGCTGCTGCAGCCTCTCTGCTCTGTTTCGGAGTTGCGCTCCTCACACACACTAGGGGTGACCAGATCCCAACAAACCAAATGTGGGACAAAGAGTAGCTATGTTAATGTGGTGCACGTTACCAATGCTGAGAAGTCTACATTTTTTATATGATAAAAAATCTATCTAAATAAAAAAATATACATTACAATTTTCCCCAGTGCTATGTAGGCAGCAAAGACGGTGACAGGTCAACCTGCACTTGACCCACATGTGCCCAGTTTGATTGACATTAAACACAACCCCTTGATGACAGCCTTCCCTCCTTCACAGCCATTGGATACAATTATTTTATTGACATTTGTTTCCAGTGCGATATTGAGTTTATATAGCATGTACATGCAGCGTACAAGCACTCCGCACAGTCAAAGTCTGTCACCCCCAACTGTAATGGGGGGGGAGGCCCAGTTTAGATGTTGTCCCCCTGTCCATAAATACTGATGGCAGCCCTGGCAAGAACCAGGACTTTTCCTAGTGGGCCGGCTGCAAAACCTGGCCGAATGGTGCCGAACAGGCATTGATAAGCTGAAACCGGCTGCCGCGTTTTGCAGAACGGGCCGCGACTGGCTGAAGAGGGCCGCATAATGGCGATGCGATATGCTGAAGTGGGCTGCAATATACAGAAAAGGACCCCCATTTCTCTTCCCAGACCTCCCATACTCTTATCCAAACTAGAACGACACTTTCCTCCACCCAAAAAGTGGATTTTGCAAATGCTCTCTATCACTGCATATTTTAGAAAACAATGATGTTAGGAAACTGAAAACCGAGTTTTCAAATTAATACAGATTAGTATAGATGTGGCCTAAGAGAAAGGAACTGACAATTTTATTTAAATACTCAAATCCACTCCTGTCTGGTGTTGTATGTACAGGACAATTTGTAAAAATTGGTTATCAATCTCAGACACAGATAGTGTGAAAGTATCGTCCTGGTTATTTCCGTAACCTCCGTTCCCTGATGGAGGGAACGAGACGTTGTGTCGATGTAGTGACACTAGGGTTCGCTCTTGAGAGCCCGAGACACCTCTGATCTTTGATTAAAAGTACCGCTCATTCATAGTGTCAATCCCAAGGGTAAGACACCGCGGAGACAAAACCCCGCCCAGAGATTGGGGGGAGGGGGTATTTCAAGTGGAGATACGTCACGTGGTCTTGCCGAGTCTAGTCGGAAGTATGTCATGTGGAGGAGTCTTATGGTAGGTCCTACCCAATGGGAGAGGAGGCTCTACGAGCATGGTGACTGGGGAAGAGGGGTCTCTGCCCAAGGAAGACGCAGTTTGCCAACAGGGAAACGTTCTCAGTGGAATATACGTCGCAAGCGGTTACCTACAGAGAACCAGTTCATGCGGAGCACCTGTCCCAGTATGGGGCTTAGTTAGCAAAAGTACTTAGCTGGCAGCGGCTAAGAGGAAGTCAACAAGGGAACACATTTGTGAATGGTACTGGGAATTAAGAATGCACATCTTCAGCTCAAGAGAGGTGAAAGGTGCTATGTGCAAGCGATATACCTGGCCAGACAACCCGGACTTACCTGTTCGTTCCTGCTAAGACACGGGATGAAACCAGCTCGACCCAGAGATTGTAGAATCTCGCAAAGTTGTTGGGTGTAGCCCAGCCCGCTGCTCTGCAAATGTCTGTTAGAGAGGCACCACTGGTCAGAACCCAGGAGGCCGCCACACTCCTGGTGGAATGGGCTCATAGCTCTGCAGGTGGCGGCACATGCTGGGCTTGTTAAGCAATAGTTATGGCATCAATGATCCTGTGGGTGATCCTCTATTTGGAGACTCTTCCTTTCCACTGTCCACCAAAGCAGACTAAGAGCTGCTCAGAGACCCTAAAACTCTGCGATCCAAATAGATGTGTAAAGCGCGCACCAGACACAGCAACGCTAAGTCTCCTCCTGGGGCAGTACTTGCAGGTTCACCACCTGATCCCTAAATGGGGTCATGGGAACCTTGGGCACATAGCCCGTTCGGGGTATCAGGATCATGTGAGAGTAGCCCGGACTGAACTCCGTCTCAGCACGTTTCGCTGACAGAGAACGCTCGCAGGTCCCCTACCTTCTTGATGGAGGTGAGCGCCATCAGGAGGGCACTCTTCAAGGAGAGTGCTTTAAACTCTGTTGACTCTAAGGGCATGAAGCGAGCCCCTTGTAGGCCTTGCAGGACTACAGAGAGGACCCACAAGGGAACAAGACGCAGTCTGTAGGGATTCAACCTTCTGGCGCCTCTCAGGAACCTAATGATCCAGGTCGTGCTTCCCTAATGATTTACCACTGTGTCGTGGTGTACCGCTATAGCAGCGTCCCTCCAACCTCTCCTGCAGAAAGGAAAGCACTGAGCCGACTGCACATCTGGGGGTCTTTGCGTCGGGAAGAACACCACTTAGCGAGCAGACGCCACTTCAAGGCATACAGGCATAGAGGGGGGCCTGGCCTGAGTGATGGTGTCTTCCACTGCAAGTGGTAGGCCTCTGAGGTCTTTCGCATCCCATCCAGGGCCAGACATGGAGGTCCAGAGGTCTGGTCGAAGGTGCCAGATGGTGCCCCGTCCCTGAGAAAGAAGATCCTTCCTCAGGGGAATTTGCCAGGGAACGGCTGACGTGAGGAGCATGAGGTAACAAGATAACCAAGTCTGGGTGGACCAGTAGGGTGCTACTAGGACGACATGCCTCTCGTCCTCCCTGACCTTGCACAGGGTCTGTGCAAGCAGGCCCACTGGGGGGAATGCATACTTGCATAGACCAGGTGGCCAGCTGTGTTCCAGCGCATCTATACAGAGGGGTGCCTTGGTCAGGGCGTACCAGACAGGTCAATGGGAGGTTTTTGGGGAGGCGAACAGGTCTAACTGCGTCTGCCCATATCGACTCCAGATCAGCTGGATCACCTGAGGGTGGAGTCTCCACTCACACTTGTGGGTGACCTGCCATGACAGTGTATCTGCTGTGGTGTTGAGGTTGCCCAGGATGTGAGTGGCTCGCAGCGACTTGAGGTGGTGCTGACTCTAGAGGAGGAGATGGCGGGTGAGTTGTGACATCCGAGGGGAGCATAAACCACTTTGAATCAAAGACCAGAAATTCTGCAGGGCGAGCAGTATTGCAAACAACTCGAGGAAGTTGATGTACCAACGAAGCTGTGGGCCCGTCCAGGAGCCAGTGGCTGCATGCCCTTTGCATACAGTGCCCCAGCCTGTGTTTAAGAGGTTGGTCATAACCACAACGCATCTGAAGACTTGTACTAGGGGAACACCTGACCGTAGAAATGAGAGGTCGTTCCAAGGGCTGAAACGGCGGCTACAGATTGCGTGATGACCACGTGATATGTCCCGCAGCGCCATGCTCATCTTGGGACTTGAGCCTGGAGACAGTCTCATATGCTGCCACCACCGAGGATGCCATGTGCCCCAGGAGCCTCTGAAATAGTTTCACTGGAACCACTGTTTTCTGTCTGAATGCCTTCAAAGGAGGAGCTTGCTTTTTTCCCAGTTGACCCGAAGCCCTAGCCGGCTGAGGTGCGAGAGCACCAGGTCCCTGTGCGCACACAACATGTCTCAAGAGTGAGCTATGATTAGCCAATTGTCGAGGAGGTTGAGAATGCGAATGCCCACTTGCCTTAACGGGGCAAGGGCAGCCTCTGCGACCTTCGTGAAGACGCAAAGAGACAAGGACAGGCCCAAATGGAGGACTTTGTACTGGTACGCCCGGCCCTCGAATGCAAACTGCAGGAATGGTCTGTGTCGAGGTAGAATCGAGACATGGAATTACACATCCTTCAGGTCTACCGCCACAAAGCAATCTTGATGTCGCTAACTAGAATGCGCATTTACATCAGCATCTTGAACGGGAGACTGTGTATAGCCTGGTTCAGTACTCGTAGGTCCAAGATTGGCCGCAACCCACCGCCTTTTTTGATACAAAGAAGTAGGGGCTTTAAAACCCCTTCTTCATTTCAGATGGAGGGACAGGCACTATCGCACGCTTCCGCAGAAGGGTGGTGATTTGAGCGCAAGGTAGCGCCGTTCTCATCCTTCAACTTAGTGAAGTGGATTCTGCTGAACCTGGGTGGTTGCCTGGCGAACTGAATCACGTAGCTGAGTTGGACGGTCCGGGTCAGCCACCGCAACGGGTTGGAAAGCGTGAGCCACGCATCCAAGCTCCGGGTGAGGGGGACCAAGGGGACAATCTCGTCGGACATACCAGCGGGTTGGGCCTCATGGCGAGGCGCAGCCAGGGATGCCACAATGACGGGGCTTGAGCCCTGTGATGGTGCTGAGTTGAGAGACGTCGAAGCACTTACCTCCCTCCTCATACTCACCAGCGGATTGGTCGATGAGGGGAGAGGAGGTACATCGTCCCCACGGTCCGTCGAAACCATCCAGTGTTGAACATGTTTGTGCCACAGCTTTGTGCGCTGGGGGCAGGGCAACTGCAGCCGGGGTGCTGGACCTGCCAAAGAGAAATGGTGGACAGTGGTAGGGGTGACGGCCATACACACCAGTTATGTGACCCAGGGAATGAGGAAACTGCGCTTTTGTTGAATGTTTGGGTACCGAAGCTACTGGAGTGTGCAGGCAAATCAAAATGAAATGGGAACAAAAGATTCTCCTCCCGACCTTCCACTGGGGGATAGAGTGGTCTGTGTACCAGCTCCAGGACAGCAGGTCTTCTCGTCCCTGGGTCGGCCATCTTAGGGGCGCTTAGAAACTTCTTCTTAGCAGGCGGCTGTGAGACGGGTGGCGTCTGCTTCCTGTGGGGTCCTCCATGCCGGGGTGGGGCAACAGGGGCAAGCCGAGGCAGAGCTGGTGCAGCCACTGCAGGGAGATGCCCTTGGCGACGTGCAGACGGGTGCAGGATCTTGAGCCACGCCGGGTCAGGATATGCTGGATGACCTCCGTCTGTTGCTTCACCGCCGAGAACTGCTGGGCAAAGTCTCTGATGGTGTCGCCGAATAGGCCGGCCTGGGAGATGGGGGCGTGCAGGATGCATGTCTTGTCGGACTCTCGCATCTCTAACAGGTTAAGCCATAGGTGGCGCTTCTAGACCAGTAAAGTGGACATCATCTGCCCAAGAGACCACGGCATGACCTTTGTCGGCTGGTTGCCAAGCGTAGCTCCTGCATCAATCCCGGGGCGGAACTACCCTCGTGCAGGCCTTGGACGGTAGCTTTGGGCGCCCACACCAGGTGGCGGCGCTCTGTGCACTGCAAGTACCTTATCCACTGAGGGCATCGCAGAGTAACCCCTGGCTACTCCGCCATCAGGGATAGTGAGAGTGGGGGAGCTGAAAGATCATGACTATGCAGTGAAAGCTGCCTCACACAATCTCGTCAGCTCCTCATGCACCTCCGGGAAGAAAGGCACTGGGGCGAGGCCAGGCGTGGCTGTGAGTGGCGCTGCAAGCCCAGATACCAATGCTGCGAGGATTCAGGGAGAGCGGAGGGTCCCACTCTAGCCCGATGTTTGCGGCGGCCTGGGAAAGCATATCCGGTATGGCGGTATGCACGCCCCCTCCTTTATACCCATATGTCTGGGGGAGTGGCATGAAAATACCACTCGCCAATTCCCATTGGCCTTTTATCAAAGATCAGATGTGTCTCGGGCCCCTAGTGTCACTACATCGACACAACGTTGAGTGAGTGACAGATAGGGAACACTATGGATTCAAAACATGTAGGCCTGCAGATAAATATGTATATTCAAAGCAGTCTTAGTCACTTTGGGTAAACATGTATGCCAAATGCATAAATATAAATTTAATCTGTCTACTACTACATCCAGTGCGCCTTTGATGAAAACAGATGACACTTATTCAGGTCTACGTATCTACAGTAAATTTGCACCTCTCAGGTTAAGAGTCAAGGTAATAATATGCTTAAATGCAGCAGGTGATAAAGCTGCCTTGGATCTGCTGCATTGTCAGGGAGTTTGGGATTTTTGTTTAACTGGATGCTTTGCTTTATCACTTTATTAAGCCTGTAATGATAGTCTAGAGTGCTGTGTGGGCAGGCCATGAGGTTCAGAGCAGCCTGCTGCAGTTCGACTTTGTCAGTTGTGTCCTTATTTTGTTTCATTCTCCTACTTGGTAATCTACAGGGCTAAACAGAGGGCTTTCATTGCTGCCAGCCTTTTTATCTGGAACACAATTACTTGGCTGGCAGTTAAAATGCAGATGATAGAGCAGTTTGCAACCTGTCTTTATAATCAGTTGCACAGTGTAGGAGGTTCTGCTTTAATAAAGCTTTTATAATCTTCTAAACCGATTCCAGAATTCTGGTGAGTGATCTTCAAAGACAAATGTGCAGTGTGCATTATTTTGCTGGACTATATTAAATGCTGCAGCAACTGGTTTATATGAGTGGAATGAAGTGGCAGCAATGTCCCTTCCTTACTAAAGCATTTTTTAATCACTCTGGCCAAACTCCACTCCAGGTTTTCCATTTCCCACTCACCTGTAAAAAATAATAATAATAATACACTCCATGTTCATTTGTAGTTACTACTAGTCTTTGAGCTTATAATGTATTAATGTATGTGACATCATGTTTGAGCAATTTCCATAATTTGTACTTTTCTGATGCATTAGTAGGCTATAGTTGTATGCAATAATATAGTTGTTTGAAAAGGAGAATAGACTACACATCTAAGAAGGAGTGACAAATTACCCACCTTTAGATTTTATTTCGTTATGTGAAATTAACACTTCATCAAATTTTTCTTAACACATGACTTTTTAAATTCCACAACAAATAATTAATTTACGAGTATTTACAATGATATGTAGAACAAGTGCTAAAACAGTAAAGTCTCTGTATATATATATATATATATATATATATATATATATATATATATATATATATATATATATATATATATAAACCATCAGTTCAGCTTTTTGTTTTTTGTTAAGTGCATATTAAAAAAGACTGTTTAGCGCAAGATGGACCACTTTTGTTAAATTTAATGGGAGAAATTGGAACCCAATTTATGTCGGATGAAGAAAAGGAAGTACTGCCTTGCAGGTAAAAGTGTCAATCACGTTTTAGATACAGACATCATCTCGAGAATAGGCACGCACAATTTCATTTTTAGCTTAATCTGAGGTAAAGGAGCAAAATGCATGATGCCCTTGTTGTCATATTGAACTACAGATTTGAAAAATGTTCTTTGATTGTAATCTTGACCAAGCATTTTTTATTTTGAATAGTTTTTTCCACATACGGGAGCTATACTTTTATGCCGCTTGCATCCATACAAAGGGCCGCTGAAAGGGACTGTGGTACTAACAAGTGTAGAGTCACACAACTTCTTTATTATAATAACTTGTTTATTGTTTGTTGTTTTTTATCAACAACAGACTGTAAAGACATAAAGGGTATTAAAAGAGACATTATTAAATGATAAATGGATTGCATGGATCTTATCTTTGGACACACATTAAACAGGATTCCATCTTGACGACCTAATTGAAACCCTTATACAATAACACCAAACCTCTTATTGGAAATGGTGTTTGACCCTGCCCCTTTAGATTGGTCTATATAAGAGTTTATATAAGTTTCCAAGATAAACATCTTTTCATCTTGGAAACCCACTCTGCTTCGCCATCGACATACCTCATTCAGCAGATGGGATCTTCTCTTTTAGATGCGGACATGACGACTTGTCGCCTATGCCACTTCACGCCTGCAGCAACAGGAATCATTGCTTCCCTGCTGTGTTCCAGTGAAGCTTTTCTTTGCCTCACCTTCAAGACGTTCTTAGTGAATGGGTTCTTCGATTCAGACACTCGTCATTGAACAACGCGGCACTTCAGCTATAGGTGACCCGCTTCCCACAGTTTCCCGGCAGGAGATATTGTATCCTTTTCATATTTATGTGTGAATATGTTGATATATCTCATAAAGAGCCACTTGTGTTCAACACGTCTTTTTTCACCTGGATGAGTGGTTCTGCAGTCCAGCCACCATCAAAAGACTTAATCTGAAGGGGCAGCACCATTCTTCCCTTATGTCCGTCTTGCATCATAAAGTGTTGGCCTTAGAGTCAGATGACTGCAGTTCAAAACCAGCTGTCGACTTGAGCTGACATGTGGCATAACAAAGTCATGGATGTGACAAAATTTTTTGTGGTTGCCTCATGATGCCGCTGCGGGTCACAAAATGTCACCTGTGACTCAATCTATGACTCACCACTCTATTTTGGGTCAGTGCCCGTTGCCCCACCCCCATTGATCTGGCTCCACAAAAGACAGCCGAGCCATCAGTGAAACCGTGCAAACTGTGGAACAAACAGTTTCTGTGTGTTGTTTTCAAATAAAGAATGTTCTCACAAGAAACAGAAATGCACTCGAGACACACACATTCACATGCTGCTCATCCCCAACGGGTATGCTGGGATGGTAGACAAATGTATTTCTGTGAATTGTGTTCACATAAACAATGTTCTCACACAAAAGAGAAAGTGGTTGTTGCTAGAGACATGCACACACACATTTACACGCTGATCATCCCCGCTGGGTATGCTGGGATGTAGACAAATGTGTTTCTGTGTTCTCACACAAAAGAGAAAGCGGTTGTTGAAAGAGACAACCAAGGAAACGCAACGCAAGTAAACGCAACGCAAGGAAATGCAACGACACACAAGTACATCTCTAGGCTTTTGCTCAAAGCGCTGGTGTATTAGTTGAATACTTTGGGTAATCCAATTGCAAATCATTTTCGACTCAAAGAAGGATAAATGGTTCTTAAGGCATTGTCAACAGACTCCATAAAGTTTACTCACCAACCTGTTTCATGTTTTATTTGTTAGATTAGTTTTATGTTTTAGAATAGCAATAAAGTTTATCTGTATTCAAAGATCATTTTGACTGTGGTATATTTTGATAAATAATCTCATCCTTGTTTTTAAAAGATTTCACTTCAAAGCTGTACCTAAATATGTGTAATATTATTTTCAGTAAACCATGAGCTTGTTGCAAAAGACGCACGCACACACACATTAATACGCTGCTCATTCTTCGCTGGAGTTCACCAGGATGTTACACAAATGTGTTTCTGTGTGTTTTGTTCACATACGAATGTTCTCACACAAAAGAAAAAGCACTAGTTGCACTGTACGAGGTGAACAAACTCTCGAAGAAGCCCTTCTGGCTTCTATTGCCCACACACTCCCTTGTGCACAACTTCCCGATGGCAAGCGGCGATATATCTCTTCTAGTGAGTGAGCTGACGAAGCCATTATCCCGCTTACGATGTTCTGTCATCTACGGCCCATCATGGGAGGTGCCGATGTTGTGCTCAGGAACTGACAATCTTCTCGCACAAGAAAGCGATAGAGAATGTTCTGAGCAGTGGTACCCACAAGGATTCTACAGCAGCTGTCTTTCGTTTCAGAGTAAGACGGTCGGCTTCAGCGAATTTTAGATCTAAGATGCTTGAATCACGCACTCGCAAAGTGCCCATACAAAACCATAACTCAGAAACAGATCTTATCGTGCAGCCCTCGGGCTGGTTTGCGTCGATAGATCTAAAGAACGCACGCATACTTCCATGTACAAATTGCATCTCGTCTCAGTTTTGAGATTAGGTTTTGAGGGAACAGCTTATCAATTAAGATTTTTTTTACTGGCTTCCCACACACTCAAAGTGTATCGATGCAGCTTTCGCTGCATAGAAGCTGAGCAGCGTGTGCATTTGAACTACCTCTATGATTGGCTATTAATAGCCTGATCAGAGGCGCTCTAGTGTGAGCATGGGAATTTACTATTCTGCCATTTGTACACCCTGGGCCTCAATGTCAAACTGGTCAAAAATCTCTTTCTCCCAGCCATTAAATCTCCTTTCTAGGGGTCCGACTCATCTCTGTGAGCATGCATGCACATCTCATAAGTGAACGTGTCCAGAACTTTCTTCAGTTTCTGTCTCTGTTCAAACTGGGGAAATCACTTTCACTTAAGTCATTCAAAAGTGCTATGAGACCTCTACAGCACTGGCTCATGTACCACAGCACACCTGGCATCAGGGGCGCATGCACATTTGCATAGCTCACCGCTGTCTAGCTTCTCTAGCGTAATGGACAGCTCCAACCTTTTGCTGGGTCAAGTCTTCTGGCGAAAGATGGGAATCGTGGATGCATCCAGCATAGGCTGAGGCGCACTGTGCTGCAGATGCCCGCCCTTCAGCACCTGGCATTTCAGTTGCTTGGAAATACTACTACTAATACTGTTTACAAAGTGTTGTTCTTCACGTGGTGAAAACTCCAAGAATTGCTCCATAGCTGAGATCCTTGTGTTCCTCCAAGAGCGGCCTGAAACAGATCTCATACATCAGCGCTTAAGGTCTTCATAGCGACCATGTCGGCATACCACGCCCCGGAGGCTGGCTCCTCCATGGGCAGGCGCCTAAACCCACCTACCCCTGCTACAGTTCGAACTTGGGACTTAAACCTGGTTTTGAAGACTCTCAAGCCCCCTATTCAAACCATTGGAATCTGTTGAGTTACATGTACTTTCTCTTAAGACCGCACACTTGTTGGCTCTGGCCTCATTTAAACGGGTGGGTGATATGCAGGCGCTGTCGGTCGACAGCTCATGCCTAGAGTTCGGACCAGGTCATTCAAAGTTTACCATTAAACCTAGAAAAGGCTATGTGTCTAAGGTTCTATCCATGGCCTTCAGACCTCAGGTGGTCCACCTACAAGCCTTTTTTCCCCCACAATTTAATTCAGATGAAGAGCAGTCTATGAATTTGTTATGCCCTGTGCATGCATTACACACATATGTTGAGAGCATTCACCTTAGGCTCTTTGTTTGTTACAGAAGGAGGACACACAAAAGGCATGTCTGTCTCCAAGCAGGCAAGGCTATCTCACTGGATTGTTGATGTGATTGCCCTCGCTTATGAATCACAGGGTGTGAGCTGCTCTATTGGTGTGAAAGTGCATTCTACTAGAAGCATGGCCTCTTCATGGGCATGGACAAATGGTGTGTCCTTGTAAGACACTGTATATTTTGCAGCAAGTTTGGTCTTTGCAAAACACATTCGCTAGGTTTTACAACATGGCGTATATCTCTTCACAAGTCCTCTCTGTCTAGAGCGCTTATTGTTCCAGTGGTTGAGCCCAAGCCCTTATTACATGTGGGCTTCCTGATATACTTCATACAGCCACCGGGTATGTGGGCTGTTGTTGAAATCCCTCCCCCCGAAAGTCACAAGCACTTCCAATAGAAATAATTCCTACTCTCCCAAACTTAGTTTTGCAAGAGTTACATTTACACTCTATGTATTTATATGGTTCATATAGATTTCCTGGCTAAGGTTAACTTTTTATCTGGATTTCAAAATGTGGGGTTATTCATTAATTTATACACTTGAAGACTTGTCTTTTTTTAAAATGTTTATTCCTCTCAGGGTATAACGTCACGTAGTGCGTCGTGATAGGACTCTGTTCCCCAGTGTGATTCTCGCTATGTTGAGTGGACTGCATCAAAAGTGAATGTCTTCGATTATGCATGTAACCTCGGTTCCCTGAGATGAAGGCACTATCACTTCAGAGTTGCGAGGTGTGGGCGATGCACTCTTGTCCCTCAGTCCGAAAATTCAGAAGAAATTGTGATTTCACACCCTCTTATATAGGCCAAATGTGTGCCTAAAGCGGCAGGGCTCAAACACCATTGCCAATCAGAGGTTTTACGTTCTTGTATATGGGTTTCAACTAGGGCGTCGGGAAGTAATCCCCCAATGTGATTCTCGCAATGTCTTGTTCACTTCATCTCTGGGAACCGAGGATGTATGAGTAAACAGAGATGTTTTACTAGTAATTATGACTGTTGTAACCATGTAGTAAAACCATGGTATTTCATAATGGCAAACCCTTTGAAGTGTACCAAATAGAGTATTCCTACTTTGGATTTTATAGTATTTCTTTTTTTTCTGAACATTGCAAGTACCAAACCGTACCAAAAACAAAAAGTTGAACCGTTACACCCCTAGTAACCGCACACATTTTTACGATCACGCAGTCTTTTTACAGTCTGAGGTGTGAGTGATTGGTGCCGAACTAAAGTGGTTTCATGACACTTCAACATCATATATTAAAAGATTGATCTATGGATTTTAAGAATCAATATCAAGATTGTCAATATCAAGAGGAGGCAGGACCTACCACCGTGTCACTTCCATATGTGGCTGGTAAGCCCATGTGACATATTTGCCACATGTTAACCTCCCCTGCTGGGCAGGATGTGGTCTCCGCAGGGTCTTTTCCCCCTGAAAGAATATGATTGGAAAAGAACACCTTCCCCAATGCGTGTTATAGCGTTAGATGGCCCAAGCCGCATCTAACACTCTATGGAGAGAAAACTTAGAGAGGAAAGGCAGCGGCCTGCTCCCATGCTAGTTATGTCGCTCCCCACCCCCCTCAGGGATGTGGGGAACTATATGACGACTTTTGGGGCATTGGGGAAGGTTACGTGCAGTCTGATGCACCTGCTATTTTTGCACGCAGCAGCTTGCTTGCACCTGCAACAGCAGTCCACATAACACGGTTCAGTATTGTGGCATTTTTAGATAGGGACCCCTAGTGTCACTACATCGAAACAACGTAGAGTGATGGAGGGAACGAGACATTGTGTCCCTCTTGCCACAACACTGTACTAGCCGCTGAAATGGCCGGGGCCTTACTCTCAGCTCCTCTGCTCAAAACCTGTCTGAACAGATGCACGCTTCCCTCCTTTTATACCCGTATGTCCGGGGGAGGGGCATGCAAATTCTGTTCACCAATTCTCATATCCTTTTCTCAAAGATAAGAGGTAACCGAGGCTCTCAAGAGAGACCCCTAGTGTCACTACATCAACTCAACATCTCGTTCCCTCCATCAAGGAATGGAGGTTATGACAGTAACCGTAAATTCCATTTTTTTTTCATACTGCAAATTGTCTATTAGCACAGAATTTAACAAGTAATGAACTCGATTACATGTCATTACATAATGACAAAATGTGTTATGCTCCTGATAGAGTGGAATTGAAGAGATCTTGGGCTGAGAAAACGCAGATGATCTGAATGAAAACTTTTAAACATTTCATGCTCTCGGCAAAATCAAGCAACTCTGCTCTACTCCGCACTGCTCTGTCTCTCTTGCTCTGGATTTGATTAGACCATCATGACAAGCATGTTACTGACAGCAAGTGACCAACTTCAACTCCACAAAATATTTATTGCTTTTCGTCCCACAGTGTGTGGGATTTAATGATGTAACATTGTGAAAACCTGAAACTGCCTTCCTCTGTGTCAAAAACTTGAGTGACTTATTTGCCAGACATTCTCTTTTTAATTGGCTCAGCAAAGAAAATTTATCTGACAAATTTATGTGCACATAAACAACCTAGCCATTTTAGGTAGTTAAGTGATTATGTTCACCACTAACAATCACGTTATTACTGATGCATGGTAGGATATGAATCACCCTCTAATTCCACAGGAGAAAGACTTTCACTGTATCAGAGCATCTAGCTGTACTGTATTCCAGGTATATGCACTCACACAGACTGTCTGCTCCTTGCAGGGCAATTACCTTTCAGTCTAGTTATTACTTACAACTTAGCCTGACTGGCACACTAATGTAGATAGTTAATAGTTAGGACATCTGTGCCCCATAATGCGATGATTTCAGCCATTAGAGATGCACTATATTTCATATTATGTTGAGTCAAAATTTAGCTTACTTATTAATTATACACAGTGCAAGGAGCAATACAGGGAAGAGTGTTTTGTATTAACAGAATGATATGATCATTAGTGCCTCATAAGCACATATGATTGATGTCATGCAGAAAAAGCCTGCTGTTGTTTTGCCTTCATTTCATATCTATTCCAAAATACATTTACTTTACTTGCCAAACTCTAGGTGCAGACCTAGAGTCTCTCATTAGAGCAGGCCATCACATGAAAATACCAGAGGGTAAATTCATTTAGACTGCATTCACATCCATTTACTGTAATTCCATTATATTTTCTGTAAATCCTTTAGAATGTAGTAGCTATGACAAGCCAATGTACAATGACAAAAAAAAGTCACATTTTGGATTTAAATAAGCAGATACTTAAGAGCCTATGATTGGATCATTATTGCAGTGATTAATATGTTTCAGATGGCAACAATTCTTTTAACCCTAACTAATGCAGTGTGTAGCTTCTCGTGTCTTAAACAACCATGTTGTAAGACGTATCCCATGGTCGTGAAAAATATGTAATTGTGTTTCAGAAGGGGAAAATGATTGGCCTGCATCAAGCAAAAACAACTAAATAGAATGCTGAAATCACTGGAATTGGGATAAGAACTGTCCAATGCATTATTAAAACATGGAAGGATAGTGGTGAACTGTCAGCTTCGCAGACAAAATGTGGTCAGAAATAAATCTTGAATGATCGTGATCGGAGATCACTAAAATGCTTGGTGAAGTCACATCCAAACAAATCGACAGTAGAACTCACGGCTATGTTTAATAGTAAAATTAATAGAATTTCCACATGCACAATGTGATGAGATCTTACAGGATTGGGAATAAACAGCTGTGTGGCCACAAGAAGGCCACTTGTTAGTGAGGCTAATCAGAAAAAACTACTTCAATTTACTAGGGAGCATAAAGATTGGACTGTGGAAAAAATGTGGTCTGATAAGTCCAGATTTACCCTATTCCAAAGCGATGGCCACATCAGTGTAAGAAGGGAACCACATGAAGCGATGCACCCATTATACATAGTGCCCACTGTACAAGCCTCTGGAGGCAGTGTTATGATTTGGGGTTGCTTCAATTGGTCAGGTCTATGCTCAGCAACGTTTTGCGGCAAGTCAGCTGACTTCCTGAATGTACTGAATGACCAGATTATCCCATCAATGGATTTTATCTTCCAAACGGTACAGGCATATTCCAGGACGACAATGCCAAGATTCACTGGGCTCAAATTGTAAGAGTGGTTCAGGGAGCATGAGGAGTCATTTTCACACATGAACCACCACAGAGTCTTGACCTTACCCTATTGAAAGTCTTTGGGATGTGCTGGAGAACACTTTATGGAGTGGTTTGACTTTCCCGTCATCAATACAATATCTCGACAAAAACTGTATGCAACTTTGGACAAATAAATATTGTGACATTGCATAAGGTTGTAGAAACAATGCCACGATGATTGTGCTCCATAATCAAAGCTAAAAGCAATCTAACTAATATTAGATTATTATCAGTTTATGTGCATGCTTTAAACAGACATTAATCCGGGCCTGGGTAGCTCAGTGGTAAAGACGCTGGCTACCACCCCTGGAGTTCGCTAGTTCACGAGTTTGAATCCCAGGGTGTGTTGAGTGACTCCAGCCAGGTCTCCAAAGCAACCAAATTGGCCCGGTTGTTAGGGAGGGTAGAGTCACATGGGGTAACCTCCTCGTGGTCGCTATAATGTGGTTCATTCTCGTGGTGCGTGGTGAGTTGAGCGTGGATGGCGGTGTGCATCCTCCACACGCTCTATGTCTCCATGGCAACGTGCTCAACAAGCCACGTGTTAAGATGCGCGGGTTGATGTCTCAGACGTGGAGGCAGCTGGGATTCGTCCTCTGATACCCGGATTGAGGTGAATCACTAAAAAACCATTGGGAATTGGACATTCTAAATTGGGAGAAAAAGAGGGAAAAAGAAAACAGACATTAATCAAATTGGCATGCACTCTAAGAGAAATGTTGTTCTCACTGTAGCAAAATTCAAACTTTGAATTCAATGACAGAGCACTGCTAATATTATTATGAAGAAACAAAAAATAATTCTGGATGGAACTCACCCTTCTTTATGCAAAGGTGTAAAGATTTAAACAGAATTATAGCTTAAACAATACACTAGTTTTCAAAGAAGAATTAATTTAAGTGTCTTTATTCAATTATAAGCTTTACATTTCTGCCGATAAACCCTCTAAAATCGGCCCCATTCACTTCCATTTTAAGTGCCTTACATAATGCAACAAAGGCTGTCAATTGAGCTTAACTTGTAATGAACCCGGAATATTGAACAAGATCAATTTACTTGAGAAGCAAAATTGTGATGATTAGACATGATCACATAGGCACATCATTTTTTTTTATCTTTCTTGTTTAAAACTAAATCCTGTTAGATTTGTACCTATGACAAGAAAAGAAAACAATTAGCTTATGAGGTAAGAAAATAAACTGAATTATAATGCCATTTATCTTAAGGATGTTTACATATTTTTCCTGGAAAACAAGACAAATGTACTGAATAAGAAACGTATTTTTGCACCAAAATATCTACTAATTGAAAATCAGAACCTACAGTATGCATGCAACTAAAATATTTTAGACATTTGACAAGAAAAAGTGTACTTGAAAGAAACCATAAATGAAAGCATTTCCCCAGTTCAAGATTATGATTAGTAAAGAGATGGCAGATGACTGAAGTACAAATAGACAACAGCAAAATTGACCGTTTTCTCAATTAAATGGTTATTTGAATTGTAATTGAATGAGATGGTATTTTCTTTGATTAATTGATCTGCTGGACCAGAAAATGAGCCTTAGGGTTTGAATGCTCAAAGACAATGACATTAATGTCACGAACCCCGCTCCTCTGCCCCATCCCCTCTTCGTCGCACACACACTCACTCCCTCGACCTCACTCCCTCGCTCCGCCCCCTCGAGCTTTTCACGCTCTTTTTGCTCGCTCGAGCCCTCACGCCCACTTTGCTCCTACTCGCTCACATGCTCGTAGGTTATCTCCCTTCCTCGAGTTTCTCACGCGCTTCCAATCCTCCTGCACATTAGTTTCACCTGCACTCATCTCATCACCTTTCACTGTTTACACCTGCACCTTCCCCTATAAATACCACAGCACATCCGTTTCACGGGTGTTGGTTATTGTGTTTAGTTTCCCGTATCTTTGCCCCCGCTAGTCTCGTCTAGTTCTGACCTCCTCTTGTTTACCCCTTAGCTTGCCAGCTCCCCTTGTTCCCCTTTCTTTGATCCCGCTAGTCCCGTCTAGTTCTTCAGCCCTAATTGTTAACTGTTTTCCGGCTTCGACCTCCCGCTCTCGTTTACCACTCTCTCCTGGATTTGCCCCTTACGATACTTTGATTCCCCGGCTTTTGACCCTACGCTTCCCTCGACAACTCTTCACTGGATTTGCCCTTTGTACTTTTGCCTGCACTGCTTTCTATTAATAAAGCAGTTTCATCCGACATTGTGACTGTCTCATCTTGTGTGTGTGTGTGTGCGGGTTACAATTAATCAATATCAACATGTAAAATGGATGCTTATACTAAAGGTCAAGACAGACATTTCCCTAAAATGCGATGCAAAACACTTTGCTTTAATTAGCTGAGCACACATGTACAATGCAGGAAAAAACAAGCAGTTGTTCTTGTAAGGATGACCAATTTTTTCCCCGTTTTAACCTGTGACATACAACAAAAAGCCAAAGTGTCATAATTTCAACTGGTAAATGTTAAAGTGGTTTCAGATGTCTATTATCTAATCTTGATCTTGGTTCTTTTTAAGAAACATGGCAGGGTGCTGGTGCTCTTTGAATGTCAGGGAGCTCTAGTCTAGCCCTGCTGTCCCTGTTCTCCAAATGTCTAATTCATTGAGTGATAATACAGATGGCAGTAGGCAACATATGTGCCCTGTCGTATGCAAAATATTTCTACAGGGTGATATAGTTTGGTTACATCCCTCAGTGGAGCCTGCAGCTGTATGGTGATGTGCACTGTGCGTACCATGAGCGCTCTGACTGACCTGAGAAATATTTACTCTCAAAATATTTCATCAATCATGAAATGCGTCCTGTATTTCTGTTGGCTGTTTAAAAAAAAATAGCAAAAATATTCTTTTGTGTTGGTCCTTTTCAGTGAATTGGCCAAACAGGCTTGCAAAATGGTCTGAATCGATTCGTGATTCAGTACAAGTCGTTAGGACCGCTCTCTTACGAAATCATTTGGAGCGGCTTCTCACAGGGTAAAACAGTATCCGAATATTTACAAATACAGATAACAAACAGCACTTAATATAGTGCAAAAGGCTGCATTCGTATTTGGAATTGTGGTGGCGTGGTTACTCACCTCAATCCGGGTGGCAGAGGACAAGTCTAAGCTGCCTCCGCTTCTGAGACCGCCAATCCACACTTCTTATCACGTGGCTTATTGTGCATGACACCGCGGAGACTTCGCATGCGGAGGCTCATGCTACTCTCCACGATCCATGCACAAATTACCGCGCCCCAATGAGAGCGAGAACCACTAATCATGACCACGAAAAGGTTACCCCATGTGACTCTACCCTCCCTAGCAACCAGGCCAATTTGGTTGCTTAGGAGACTTGGCTGGAGTCACTCAGCATGCCCTGGATTCGAACTTGCGACTCCAGGGGTGGTAGTCAGCGTCAATACTCGCAGAGATACACAGGCCCCTAAAAGTCTGCATTTTTAAGAGGTAAATTTGAGAAACTTCAGCTAGTGCTGTGTCATATTAACAAGGGGCTGTTCAAACTAAATGTTTTTTTGCGTCCACTCGTGCTGTTTGTCAATCGTTTTCCATGTAAACATTTACTAGATGGATGTCTTTTGACAACTGCGTCATGTTTCACTGTGTTTTTAGCATCTCTCACGAGAGCACTGCATTTTTAGATGCTGTGTCAAGTTAAAAATAAATTCTTCAACTGATAAAAATGCATCTCGAGACACTTGCGTTCGTCTCTATTCGTGTATTTTTCTTTTTTAGCATGAAAACATGTCTGTCTGAACGGTTACTGGAAGAAATCCTTTAGCCAATAGTTACATGAATGCTACTCATGCACAAGAAAATAAAACAAATGCTTATCTCAAAGTCACCAGAACTGAATGCTTTAGTGTTGTTTTTTGAACAATAAAAAACTGTGCCTGCATTTGAGCACAATTACAACAATATCTGAAAGCCATATTTTTTTTACATACAAGGATCCTGGGACTAATAGATATTCCAAACTGTGCAAAACATGTAAATTTTTTTTTTTTTTTTTTTTTTTTTTTTTGGTTCTCCATCTTTTAACAATTTTAATGTTTTTACAACATACATTATGATATTTTGCATTTTTGCATTTTTATCTACCAAGTAATCATGAAATCACAGTATATGAACATTCTTTTCAAATCCTTATTCATATTATTTCTTTAAGAAAGCATCTGCAATGAACATAAATTAAATTGTAAATGATGGATCAGCTGTTTATCCTTTCAAATCTTCTCCCTTTGTTTGTCTGAAAATATGTGCCTTGTTTGCAGACTCCAGATGTATTCATGCAATATAACAAAATTAGACATTATTTATAAGGACATTGTTATGGTTTATAGTACAATTTAAGTTTATGGTAACATTTTTAAAAGTCAAAATCTTGTTTGCAAGGTATTTTAATCCTATGAGCTTTTAGACAGCATATATCTGTTGTGTTTCCATCTACCATTGTCAAGTGTCAAGGTAAATACACTTCCCCTTCTGTCGCTCTCTCCACGTTGTGTCGGAGAAGCGACACTAGGGGTCTCTCTTGAGCGCCGATATCCACCTCTGATCTATGAAAAAAGGCCAATGAGAGTTGGCAGCCAGTATTTGCATGTCCCGCCCCCGGACATACGGGTATTTAAGCGGCGCAAATACGGGAGTTCATTCAGAAAATTTCTTCGGAGCCGATGGTCTGTCTGCAGTTTGCTGCGAGTTTACACACCACTATAAACGTTCCTGTTTCCTCTGACGATCTGCATGCTGTTGGATCTTGACGGCGCACAACAGCGGCTTGCTCCTTCACATTGCATGGCATGCATTGTTGCCCCTGAGCGCTTCGACAGCGCAGATACACACACGCATTGTGTATTTAAAAGAGCAAATTCCTATTAAAAGAGTAATTTCTCTAAAAGAGCAAAACACAGCGGCGTTGAACGTCCTTTTCAGGACGCGTCTTTTTGAAGATGCCCTTCCGCCCCTGTGTTGTTCCTGGATGCGGTAGAGTGCTCTCCGCTTCAGACGGCCACAGGCGCTGTCTCGTGTGTTTGGGCCGAATCGCCGGGTAGCCCCCCGCGAACCTCCCGTTCCCCGACACGCTCGCTGGTCCCCGTCCACGCTCGCGGCGATATCGGCTCGCCTCACGGCCTGGCTGCCTATCCTCCCGAGCCTGAAGCAGATGAGCTCGCCGCTGCATCAGAGAGTGTGATGTCTGATGCCGAGGACTTCCCTGGACTGCCGCCTTCGGGCCAGCAGGCCCAGGCTGAGGCCAACGCTCAGATGTCTGACATGCTTTCCCGGGCCGCCGTGAGTGGCCTCTTCCCCACAGCCTTCACGGTTGGATGACTGGTTCCTGGGGGCAGCGCGCCATTCGAGACCTCCTCCGCAGTCACGAACCCGCCCCCTGCCGGGTGTGCGGAGCAAGTGCTTTGAGTCTATTCTCAGCACCTCAGCCTCAGGCCGCAACGAAGCCGCCCGACGCTGCATTACCTGTTCCGCCCCGCTGCGAGGCCCCGCCGGGTACGTCCAAAATACTCGTCCCTTTGGTGCCCCTACCGCAGAGCTGGGAAGCGTGGCTTTCGCTCCCCAACGCATCACGCTGGCTGCACCGGACCATTCGACTCGGTTACGCAATTCAGTTTGCCCGGCTCCCGCCCCCCTTCAGGGGCGTCCACTTTTCCGCAGTACATAGCGAGCATGCCAGTTTCCTGCGCACGGAAATCGCGACCCTCTTGGCCAAGGGCGTGGTAGAGCCCATCCCTCCAACCGAAATGAGGAAGGGTTTCTACAGCCCTTACTTCATTGTACCCAAGAAAGGTGGCGGCCTACGACCAATCCTGGACCTGCGAGTTTTCAATCGGGCCTTGTTAAAACTCCCGTTCAAAATGCTCACGCAGAGAAATATTCTGGCTGGTGTTCAGCATCTAGATTGGTTCGCAGCGGTAGACCTGAAGGACGCGTACTTCCACGTCTCAATTCTGCCACGACACCGACCCTTCTTAGGTTTGCGTTCGATGGCCAGGCGTTTCAGTACAAAGTCCTCCCCTTCGGCCTGTCTCTGTCCCCTCGCGTCTTCACGAAGGTCGCAGAGGCGGCCCTTGCCCCGCTACGAGTAGCCAGCATCTGCATTCTCAACTACCTCGACGACTGGCTCATCCTAGCACACTCTCGAGAGTTACTATGCACATACAGAGACCAGGTGCTCCGGCACCTCAGCCGCTTGGGGCTTCAGGTCAACTGGGAAAAGAGCAAGCTCACTCCAGTTCAGAGCATCTCTTTTCTCGGGTTGGAGTTAGACTCAGTCTCAATGACAGCACGTCTCACGAGCGAGCGTGCTCAGTCGGTGCTGGACTGCCTTGCTTCCTTCAAGCCAGGCACAGTGGTCCCTCTAAAACTTTTCCAGAGGCTCCTGGGGCATATGGCGTCCTCCGCGGCGGTCTCGCCGTTGGGGTTGGTGCATATGAGACCACTCCAGCACTGGCTCCAGACTCGAGTCCCGAGACAAGCATGGCACCACGGCACGCATCGGGTAAGGATCACCCCCGCCTGCCTCAAAACACTCTGACCCTGGACAGACCTCTGCTTTTTACGGGCAGGAGTGCCCCTGCAGCAGGTGTCCCGACATGTTCTAGTCACAACCGACGCCTCGCGGTCCGGGTGGGGTGCCGTTTGCAGCGGGCACGCAGCAGCAGATGTGCATTGGCACATCAATTGCCTGGAGTTGCTGACCGTCCTTCTTGCTCTCAGGAAGTTCCTCCCGTTAGTTTGGGACAAACATGTCCTCGTGAGATCGGACAGCACCACGGTGGTGGCGTACATAAATCGCCAAGGCAGCGTACGCTCCCGCCACATGTCACAACTCGTCCGCCGTCTCCTCCTATGGAGCCAGCAGTGACTCAAGTCGCTGCATGCCACTCACATCCCCGGCAAGCTCTACGTCGTAGCGGACGCACTATCACGACAACGCCTGCCCGGCGGGGAGTGGAGGCTTCACCCCCAGTCGGTCCAGCTGATTTGGGAACGGTTTGGCAAGGCCCAGGTAGACCTGTTTGCCTCCCAGGAAACCTCCCACTGCCCGCTCTGGTACGCCCTAACAGAGGCACCCCTCAGGACAGACGCGCTGGCACACAGCTGGCCCTCGGGGCTGCGCAAGTACGCATTTCCCCCAGTGAGCCTTCTTGCACCGGTGCTGTGCAAGGTCAGGGAGGACGAGGAGCAAGTCACGTTAGTGGCCCCCTACTGGCCCACTCGGACTTGGTTCTCGGAACTCAGGCTTCTCGCGACAGCTCCTCCCTGGCGAATTCCCCTGAGAAAGGACCTCCTCTCTCAGGGACGGGGCACGCTCTGGCACTCGCGCTCAGACCTCTGGAACCTCCACGTCTGGTCCCTGGACGGGATGCGGAAGAGCTAGCCGGCTTACCGGCGACCGTTGTGAATACAATCAACCAAGCCAGAGCCCCCTCTACCAGGCACCTTTACGCCCTAAAGTGGCGTTTGTTCGCAGATTGGTGTTCTTCCCGAGCTGAAGACCCGCAGAGATGCGCGATCGAGTCAGTGCTCCTGTTCCTACAGGAGAGGCTGGACAGGAGGCTGTCCCCGTCCACCCTCAAGGTGTATGTTGCCGCCATTGCCGCCCACCACGATCCTGTAGACGGCAAGTCTTTGGGTAAGCACGACTTGATCCTCAGGTTCCTGAGAGGCGCCCAGAGGTTGAATCCCTCCCGGCCAGCCCTAGTTCCCTCCTGGGATCTCTCGGTAGTCTTGGCAGGACTCCAGAGACCTCCCTTCGAGCCGCTTGAATCAATTGGACTCAGGGCCCTCTCTCTTAAGACGGCCCTGCTGATCGCGCTCACCTCTATCAAGAGGGTCGGGGACCTGCAAGCGTTCTCTGTCAGCGACACTTGCCTGGAGTTCGGTCTGGCAGATACGTCTGTGATCCTAAGACCGTGACCGGGCTATGTGCCCAAGGTTCCTACCACACCCTTCCGAGATCAGGTAGTGAACCTGCAAGCACTGCCCTGGGAGGAGGCAGACCCAGCCCTTTCGTTGCTATGTCCAGTGCGCGCCCTGCACATTTACCTGGACCACACACAGAGCACCAGACGCTCTGAGCAGCACTTTGTCTGCTTTGGGGGACGGCAGAAAGGGAATGCCGTCTCCAAACAGAGGCTCGCCCACTGGGTTGTCGACGCCATCACACTGGCTTATCACACCCAGGCCGTGCCCCTACCCTTGCGGGTCCGAGCTCACTCAACAAGGGGTGTTGCGTCCTCATGGGCACTGGCCAAGGGCACCTCCCTAGCAGACATCTGTAGAGCCGCGGGTTGGGCAACACCCAACACCTTCGCAAGGTTTTACAACCTCCGCGTTGAGTCGGTTGCGTCTCGTGTTTTCTCAGGTCCGAGCCCGTAGAACTCGGTAACACGTAGACCGACCGGCCATTTCCTGACATCAAGGTAAAGTAGTGCGCCTTCTTCCCAGGGCTCCACACTCCGAGTCGGGACCCTGGTCGATTCCTCCCCAGCCCTCCGGGTCCGCGGTTCAGCGGAGGAACTTGCTGACCCAAGCCACTGCGGGTACCCTGATGGCTACCCTGTACTGGTGCTCCACAGGTAAGGCCTCCTGCTCGGACTCCCCCTGTGTGTAATTCCACGGTTCTGTCCCCTTACGAGCGGACCCCCGTGTCTCCCTTCGGCAGTTACAGCTGCCCCGGTCACCGTGCTGTAGCAACTCCCCCCTTTCGAGGCTGGATCTACAACCGCACCATACTTTCCACACGAGCCCTAAGACGGCCGTGTGACGTGTCTACCCATTTTCCTCCCCAAGAAAAAGGGCAGGTGTGGTCTCCGCAGGGTCTGGGTAAGACCCCCTTCCCTATATGCGTGTAAGGGCCCCGGCCGTGATTGCTCTATGCGAGAAACATAGAGAGAAAAGAGGCCCAGCCAGGCTGGCCCGTTCCCATGTTGGCAAACATCGCCTTGTTCCCCTCTCAGGGTAACTAGAAGGATTCCGATGTTCTTATGGGGCATTGGGGAAGGGTACGTGCAGCCAGGTACAGACGATGCGCGGCACTGGATGAAATCCCTGCCCGCCTCTGTATCGGCGGTTCACGTACACGGTTCAGCGCATGGCAAGATTGGAATGGGTCCCCTAGTATCGCTTCTCCGACACAACGTGGAGAGAGCGACAGAAAGGGAACGTTTGGTTACGTATGTAACCTCCGTACCCCGAGGGAGGGAACGACACGTTGTGTCTTTCCTCCGCCATGTCGCTGAACCGAGCCACTGTTGCGGCCGGACCATTTCCGGCTCCTCAGAAAAATCCTGAATGAACTCCCATATTTGCGCCGCTCAAATACCCGTATGTCCGGGGGCGGGACATGCAAATACTGGCTGCCAACTCTCATTGGCCTTTTTTCATAGATCAGAGGTGGATATCGGCGCTCAAGAGAGACCCCTAGTGTCGCTTCTCCGACACAACGTGTCGTTCCCTCCCTCGGGGAACGGAGGTTACATACGTAACCAAACAATTTTTGTCAAGGAGGCAAGGAGTATAAATGTTACAGAATGAGCTAGATGCAATGCTAGAAAAAGTGTAATGTGCATTTTATTTGGCAAGCCTGAGTTGGAAATGTATAATACCACGTCGCTTCAGGCTGCTGGTTTGCTACGATTGTTAGAGAAGCAGTTTACGATGAACATTGATAAATGAATGTGACCTAAATGGGATTAACTGGACATGACCTATCAAAAAAAAAATGCTTTGGCCCTCTCAGGTTCAGAGAGTTGAGGTGTGCTTGTGTGGTGTTCTGGTTAAAGGCTTATGGTTGGTAAAAGGTGGGTTTCTGGTTTGATTCCAGCATGAAACAAGCCATATGGTCTCACAAGAAAATTATATTGTAATTTGGATGAGGGCATCAATTTATTGTCAAAACAAAATTAATGACTGCCCACAAAGGTTTGGAGGTCGTGCATGGAAAGAGATGTGAAGCACTTAGTCAAGTTGTGTTCTGGCTGTTAACTGAACAACATGCTCCCATGACCTGTTCCTGTGGTGTGAACAGGTCTGCCTGACAAGCTATGACAAATTGTTGCCATTGATCTATGTGGACAATATCCCTAAGGGAAGAGTCTACTAGTTCTAACAAGAAGACTCGCAGACTTGAGTGAAATTTAAGATGACATTTATTTGATGAATATAAAACAGAAAATTAATGTCTCTCTTTGGCATAGGCGGTCTGAAGAAGTTGTACTCGGAACCGTCATATCTTGCTGGAGATAGGAGGCAGGGACGAGGGGCCTACCCCCGTGCGGTACGGGACTCAACTAGTGGTGGTGGGGTGGTGGAGGTTGCCATGTTAGCACACTGAAACAGCAATGTGAAAGATTGTGAGCAGACTTATAAAGCAATGGCTTACATGTGATTGGCTAGGAATTACCCAGCTAATGGTGCGATGATGTACAAATGCTAGTCTCCCCGCATGAACTATGCTGCGCTTACATTTACCATTGATTAATATTCCAGATGGTTTTGAGGTTAGCTTATCTGCCAGTATAACTACCTCTGCTGCAGTCCCTTTTTTTGATGAAGACAGCTACACTGAGACAGGTACTATCTGTTACAACGGATCCAACGGATCATCTCCATCACATTGCACGGCCACAGTACACCGAAAGGCAGAATAAAGGACTGTTAAAGCTGAATGTGTTTTTACATCCATCAACGCTGTTTTCCAATTGTTTTTATGTAAACATGCACTTAACAGAGATGGCTTTAATCATTGCGCCGCATCTCAATGCAGGAGCTTTCCTTTTTTATACGCTGTGTTAAGGTAAAAAGAATGCCAACTTTTAAAAATGTGTCTCTTTTTTTGTGCTGCATCTAGTTTTTTAGTGCAAGAATCTGTTCAATCAGAACTATTGACTAAGACTATTGAAAGTACAATCTAGCGCTGTAATGAGGTTCTGCTACAAAAACCTAATCCACTGATCTCATTGTGAATTAATCGACAGTAGGTCAAACGTTTTTGTTTTTTTTTGCTGAAACTGGTCTGTGCTCACTGAAATTTGAAGCAATTTGAATTTGGGTATGTGTGAGCTCCAGTTTCTTGGTGAAATATCCACAGAGTGGCACTAAAAGCAAGTTGTATTTTTTTGTTGTAAATAATGTAATACAGTCAACAGGAATGCATATTAAATTTTTCCTATGTCCTAATCCCAACCCTAAACCTAAATATCAGTGGAGTAAAAATGTAATCTTAGGGGGAAAATGCAGCTTCCAAATCATGCTCAAGACTGATTATGTGACTACTTCATTTCACGCATTTACATTTACATTTATTCATATGGCAGATGCTTTTATCCAAAGCGACTTACAAAAGAGGAAAACATAAGCAAATCATCTTAAGGAGACATTTGTACGACAAGTGCCATACTACAAAGTTTAACTAACATCAGAATAGCATTAAAACCCGATTTAAGTGCAACAAGAATTACTGAATTTTTTTGTGACTGGTTAAGTGCTTGTGGAGCGGAGGGGGGCGGGGCCGGTCGGAATATCGCGCGCCCGGTCCCCAATCAGCCTGATGAGGCGCCACGAGGATAAAGGCGGCGGTGACGATTGTTCGAGAGAGAGAATTACGGACATGTCCGTCATGTGTGTTTGTTTATGTGTTTTTGAGTTTCTCATTAAAATATAATTTATGTTGACAAGCCGGTTCTCGCCTCCTCCTTGCCCATCCTTCAACTGTGTTACAGTGCTCTTGGAAAAGATGTGTTTTTAGCCGTTTTTTGAAGACAGAGAGTGAGTCTGCTTCACGGATGGAGTTGGGAAGGTCATTCCACCAATGTGGTATGATGAAACTGAGAGTCCGGGAAAGTGTTTTGGTGCCTCTTTGTGTTGGTACAACAAGGCAACGTTCCTTAGCCGACCGTAGGCTTCTGGTGGGAGTGTAGATCTGCATAAATGATTTTAGGTATGCTGGAGCAGACCCAGTGACTGTTTTGTATGCCAGCATCAGAGCCTTGAATTTAATATGTGCATCAACCGGCAGCCAGTGGAGAAAGACAAAGAGTGGTGTAACATGCGCTCTCTTTGGTTCATTAAAGACCAGACGTGCTGCTGCATTCTGGATCATTTGCAAAGGTCTAGTTGCACATGCAGGAAGGCCTGCAATTCACATTTGTCTAAGACAGTATATTTCAGCAGGATCAGGAACAAATTTCACTGGCACTGTTCAAGTTGCTGGTCACAAGCCATAATGGGTTCTTGAGTTGTTAACATAACATTACTATTTGTTAGTGTTAAATGTCTGTATGAGGAAGCAAAAGTGCAATGAATTGCTGTACAGAATTGATTTCATGTTGTTATGAGCTAAGATTATGCCAGTGCAATTTTGTGCTGTGACTTGATGCCAAAATTGATGCCACTGTTACGGCCTAGTGATATGCCAACATAAATTTGAGCTGGTAGAATAGTTCTGCATTATATACAGAATAATAAGTAGTATTGTAAAACAAGTTTTTATACACTGGCAAGATCATTAGTCATGTCAAAAGACAAGTGTCTGTAGATATGGGAATTAAATGAGAATTAGAGGGCTGGTGCATAAACATGTATCGGGATTACGTATTTAAAATACAAAATATTAGTAACTGTATTCCACTTCAGTTACAATTGAAATAATTGGTAATTATAATACAGTTACATTCAAAAATTATTTTGATTACTGAAGAGATTACTTTGCACTTTATTGTAATTTGTTTTATTTAATATTTAGTCCTTTCAGATGGAAAACATTTATACATACTGTATATGATGCGATCCAAAGGTGTATTTGAACATCTGTGAAACATTTTCTTATGATGTGTTGCATTCATCCGAGCAGACAGAGAAGTAAGTTTGAAGTATGTTTGGAGCAGAAGAAATAGAAATAAACCTTGTGTAAATTGTCAGCTTTATGCTAAGCTAAAATGCTATTTGATATATCTTGTTTTAGAAACAAAACTGCATAAGATATTTAGGCTTTTCAGAGAATGTATTTTTAACGTGTATTTTGTCTTACTGTACTGGCAGAGTTTTTATAGTAAAACAAGTGAAAAAATCTACCATTGCTGAAGAAGTAATCCAAAGTATTTAGAATATGTTACTGACCTTGAGTAATCTAATGGAATATGTTACAAATTACATTTTACAGCATGTATTCTGTAATTTGTAGTGAAATACATTTCAAAAGTATCCCTCCCAACCCTGTGCATAAATTAAAGGAATAATTCACCCCAAAATGAAAATTCTGGATGAGTTTAGAATGGCATACTACCCGTGCTACACATAATACTGTATGGCAGAAATAGTAATAATTGTATGGTAGCATGCCATTCCGATCTCGAACCCAGTTAACATTTAATTACATTTGTTATTCCAAATTGTCATTGCATCTTTTTTCCATACAGTGAAAGTAAATAGTGAAAGAGGCTGTCACTCTGTAAAATATTTCCTTTAGTGTGCTACACAAAAAGAAATTCATACATGTTTGTTAAATAAAATTTGAAATGGCACAAGTATATTGCTGATATTTGTTGGGAGTATTAAGAAGCAGTTTAAGGCAAAACAATGTTTTGTGGGGATGGTGAGATAAATGAGGATAAGTCTCTGAAAGACATTTGTAGAAAACGTGAATAACTATTTAATTGCCTCATATCACCACTAAGTAGACGTCACTCCCCTCTGTAGGAAAATTAGTTATTTTATTCCAATAAATCACAGTGTTGTGTAACATTTTAATGAGGTACATTACTGTAGATAGATGGAATTTATTGCTCTCCCATACACAATAAATTAACCCATTCTGTAACTCTAAATTAACAACTCCATTCCAAACTTATGATGTTAAGGATGGATATGGCCTTTACTGGAGTTATATCACTGTTACCATCAGATCACCACCTTACCATGACGTGTCGTCTAATTCTTTGTATATGTATCATACTCCTTGCGTTTTTCTGGTGGTGTTTCCCTAATCAATTCACACTTTCTGAAATATTATCTCAGAGAAAGGGTGATACTTTAAAGCATGGCACATGGTTCTTTATTATAGTAAATTATCCAGACAGTTCAGTCAAGGCTAAGCATCTTTGCTTTAAAACAGCTGAGCAAAAGACCTTGTGTAGTGAGAGCTGGGATACATCGGGAAAGTGTTTGTTTTTGTCAGAAGACATTTAATATTTTATTGAAAAGTTTTGATTACTGACCTGAAAAATAGAATAACTTCTTTACTGTAGTTTTATTGGCTGTCATAGGCAAGGACGGATTAAGAACTGAGAGGCCCATGGGCCGGTACAACATGGAGGCCCCCCGTTACATGTCATGTGACTACATTTACTTTTGCTCAATCGGCATGGTGGTTAATTCATCCCTGGTCATATGGCTGTCAACTGAATGTGATAGTTTACTGAGGTTATGCCCCCTGACCCATATGTAAATTCTTTAATAAGGGATTTTCCTTGTATCATAGAAATTCAAGCTTAGTACCACCATCATGTTTTTGCACGTTATTTTTAATTATTTTTTTCATGAAGGCGAAGCACAATTGAATGGAACAGAATGCTGGTCTCTTGAAACTAGTTTTTCCTGATTGTTGTGAACTGTTTTAAAAGTGATTCGGCATTCTAAAAATGCAGCGCTCGTGGTGCAAGATGCTAAAATATGGCAAGATGCAATGCAATGGCTAAAGACATCAGTCTGCATGTAAACACAGCCTAGACGAACAATTAAAAATATCACAGAGCACGTCCTGTGTGAACAGCCCCTAAGTCTTCCTCGGAGAGACTGACAACTCGATTACACAATAGATTGCAGTGGACTGTTAATCACAGTTAGGCATGTTTTTAATGATATGGAAATAAACAACAATACATTTATTTATAAATCCACTTTTTGCAATGTCTAGTCAATGCTTTTGTCTATCACAATAATGTAATATCTTCATTTTGTGGCTTTTCTTAGCTAATTTTAATATATGCAAATAAATTTAGATTCATTTGTTTAATTGCCATATTGTGTAAATAATTTGAACAGTTTGGACAGCCCAAGTTTTATGTTTTTGGGCCAAGTTGCTTCATTCCCATGGTCTATATTTTATTAAAAGACCACTTCCTATCACACAAGGACTAAAAGATTTCAGTCTCACCTCTGAAAGATAAAGGACATTATTTTTCTGTCAGTGATCAACATCCCAAGCCTCTAGAAACCTATTAAATAATTTCCTAAATGCAGTATACTGTATGTGTAAATGTTAGAAGCACAGTCAGGGGGCCCAACGATTTGTGGCTTCAGGACACCTGCAGTTCAATCATCATGAAAGAAAGAAAGAAAGAAAGAAAGAAAGAAAGAAAGAAAAGAAAGAAAAAATTGTTTCTCAATAGTAACTTTTTGCACTTTAACATAAGAAGTGCAAATTTTTTTGCTAGCAGTCTTTTCCAAAAGACTCTAAAACAGTGCTCCATTGTCATGTTTCCCTTTTTGTTTTTGTTTTTTGATTTTTACAATATCTGGAATAACAAAATGAGAAGGCAGGGTACCTCAGAATACAGTTGAAACTTTGTTCAGTGTTTGTTTGTTTTGGTTTTTAGAATGGAAACAAAAAAAGAATATTGTCATTTTTTATATATTTTTTTAAATTAATGTGAATAAAACCAAACTGATTGGATTAATCAGTTGTCATTAATCCAGTATAGGGAAGAAACAGGTACATTTTCACAAAGACTATATAACCATTATAGACCAGTAACCATAAAAGTTGGGGTGTAATTGTGCAAATATGTTTTCTCTAGCAGAGGTTTTGTGTGTTGGTTTCAAATATCTAGTTCAAAACCTTCTTAAATTAAAATTATTTTTGTGAATTCTACCCTAATTTTCCCCATCATCATATTTTGGTACAGCTCTTGTGTAAACAAGCAAACATAAACCCTTGTAACTTTGCTGACACTGGCAATGACAATGACGATGATAACGATTATATGTGATGAACCCAAGTGCAGTTTATTATAAATTGTGATAACCCTAACTCAAAACATGAACAAAACATAAACATGAACTTAACTTAACTAAACTTGACATAGACTATGAAACAAAACATAACATGACATGACTTGACTTGACTTGACTTGACTTGACCATAGAACCAACAACAATACATACACAAATACAATACCTGACCAAGGACAATGATAAACATGACAGCTTAAATTCATGGACAAGGGGTAAAACAATGACGAGGGAACCAATGAATAGACAGAACTGATAACAAGATAATCAAAAAATAAACCAATGAAAACAAGACACATGAACCTGGAGGGAAACATGAAATCACATGACATGAAACAGGAACTAAACTTTTCAAAATAATAGACATGAAAAACATGAATCAACAAAATACACTTGACAATACCAGTAGCTGAGTGTACATCCAACAATATTTATGCAAATTCTGAAATTGCGCATATAAGAAATCCTGAATGAAAACGCTTAATATGCAAATCAACTCTCATAATTAGGTTTAAAGTACATGCACTAGGATGAGGTAGATTTAAATAAACTTTTATTAAAAAAAATCTAAAATGCACATTAAGGTGATGGAATAAGTTTATTTACTTATAAAAAATTTTTTACATAGGCAGGCCGACAGGCGCAGACGATGATGTTGTGAGAACCCAAGTGCAGTTTATTTACAAAGTTATAAGTCAAGTCATTTTTATTTGTATATTGCTTTTCATAACACATATTTTCAAAGCAGCTTTACAGAAAATCTTGCATTAACATAAAATGAAACTGTAATATTTATAAAGCCTTAGAGTCATCATTGTGTAGTTTGATTAAATATGATTGAAAATTGAGGATAAAAATATTCAAATAATAATAGTATTTAGAACACCAGTGAGCAAGACAAAGGCGACTGTGGCAAGGAACACAAAACAATCTAAGTAAAACTAAGTAAGTGTTATCGATGCATTGTCCTGTGTTAGTTGGCTGATGAAGGCTTTTGTTGGTAATTAATTGATATTCTATGTATTCCATTTTAAGAGTGTAGTCCATCAATAGACAAAGGTGATGCAGGCAGAGATCAATGAGGTGCATCGCAGATTGGTCTATCCTAAGACCAAGGTTCAGGCAATGGCATATGAAGTATTCCATGTAATATGGTTGGAGTTGGCATCAGTTCATCCTCTGAAGTCCATCATAATAGACTGGCACCGGCTGCATTTAGTCATCTTAACTCAGGGACACAAAGCAGTGAGGTCTGTCACCAAGCATGAACGGAGCTGGATCTGGACAGCTCTGGGCCAGGAAATCAAATAGAATAATCTTAGCACAGATGCCATTTCAATTTTTGTGGAGTTATAGATCCTGATAAATGTTTCTGGTTCTGGCAGACCTAACTAAATCAGCATAATTGTGAGTTGATGGATATATTGTGTATGCCTGGCTAGATAGGTCTTTAGTCTAGACTTAAACTGAGTGAGTGTGTCTGTATCCCGAACAGTGTTAGAGAGACTATTCCATAGTTTAGGAGCCAATTAGGAAAGGATCTACCTACTTTTGTGGATTTAGTTATTCTTGGAACTATTAACAGGCCAGAATTTAGAGATCGTAATGAACTTGATGGAATATAGCATTGTAGAAGGTCACTTCAGTACTGCAAAGCTAGACCATTCAAAGGTATGTAGTTAACACATTTTTAAATAATATGAAATTTAACAGGTAGCCAATGTAACAATGATAAAATGGGCTAATATGATCATATTCCTTGGTTCTAGTCAGCACTCTGGCTGCTGCATTTTTAACCTATTAAAGCTTGTTTATTGAACTTGCTGGACATCCTCCCAGTAATGCATTACACTAATCTAGTCTTGAGGTCATGAACGCATGCATTCGTTTTTCTGCATCAGCAACATAGAGTTTCTTAACTTAGCATAAAGTGGAAGAATGCTGTTCTACAAACTTTGGAAATTTGATTTTCAAAGGACAGATTGGTATCAAATGTAACACCTAAGTTATTTGCTGTAGAAGATTATGTAACAGTACATCCTTCGAGAGTCAAACTATATTTTAGGGGCTTTTTTATCGGAATTGAGTAGAAGGACATTTCTGGTCATATAATAAAATATACAAAGCAAAAGCAAGAACTAAACAAAAGACTGGACTGGTCTAGACTGTACAAAAGACTGACTAGCCATGACTTGACTTATTACAATAACAAAACTAAACAAAGGTCAAAGGCAAACATGAGGGCTTAAATAGACAATGACTAACCAGGTTAACAAGACAACCAATGACAAGTCTAATGAAACGCATTGAAAACACGCAATGGCTGAAAGGTGCCGTACGTTGTTCCTGGCAGGATCCACATGTTTAGGATTAGGGTGGGGGTTGGGTTAGGGCATCTGCTGCCTGCCAGGAACAAACTGAGGCACCTTAATACAATGAACTGTGTGGCAGGGTGAGCAAGAGACAGACACAGTGGGTGTGGCATCAGAGAGGCAGAGTCTCACAGAGGCATTTATTGAAAATAATAATAAAAAAATATGTTCATAAAAAGGGGAATAAAGTGTCCAGGGGGAACAAGTGTCCAAAATAAAGGAGGATCTGGCATCCTCTCAGTGAGATGGGGCTCCTTGAAGGTCGGAGGAGTGTCCATGGAATGGCCCAGGTGTGAGCCAGGTCCGACGGCCACACACGCTCTCCTCCTGGTCTGTGGCACATGGGGCAGCGAGGTCCTTGGCGGCCTGTCTGTCCAGGCACTCAGCAGGTATGAGGAGAAGGCGGCCCTGCCTTCTTTCCCGATGAAAAAAGTCAAACAGCACAGGTCAATGTAATCAAATAACAAAAAAATGCATTCCCTTTCTATAATCTACATCCTCTGACATACCGTCATTAAAATCGCAACCCTTTATCAACAAGCCATGTTATATAGCATAAACCCTATTTGGATTCGATTCCTTTTATTCAGGGATGTGGGGCAATGTAATAAATATCAGAGCTTCTCATTGATTTTAATCCCATCCAAAAGGGCAAATCAGTATTTTTTCCAGACTTTTTCCGGACTGCGCGTTCCCGTGCCAATAAATCTTTTATCTTCTATAAAATGCCCTGAAAAAACATCCCAGGTAAAGGTAGTCCACTGTGAATTGACATGTTGGTAAAAAGCCAGTGAATCTGTGCTGTCAGTGAGCACTTGTTGTTTCTGAAGTTCTCCATGTTTGAAGTCTTTGGAGAAGAAGAAAGAAACCAGGAAAGAGAAGACGCGCTTCTCATCCTCGGATAAAGCTGGCTGTTGTGTGCATGGGTTCATGTATGTTTTTCCTCAAGCATTTTATGCAGTCGAGTGTTTATTTATTTAAAGATTAAATGGTTGCTCACAGGTACTTAGAGGCTGGCGGCGTATGGGAACAGACATTTGAGCCCTCATTATGTAAGCTATTGCACTTATTCTGCAACATCTCCTATAGCATTTAATAACAATGTATAGTTGCTCTATTACAGCAAATACAACTCTCCCTGAAGCGAGGAGGTCGTTCAGCTGCTTCATGACACAACACAGGCTCTCTTTAGATCAGAATCAGAATGAGCTTTAATGCCAAGTGTAAGATTCTTTGGGGGGTGATAGGAGAAGCAAGTACACACAGAACAATACAGTGAGACACAGAATATAAAACAAGGTAAGAGTATAAACAGACATACAAATAATAGGACATACAGTCGAAGTCGGAAGTTTACATACACTTAGGTTGAAGTCATTAAAACTCATTTTTTAACCACTCCACAGATTTCATATTAGCAAACTATAGTTTTGGCAAGTCATTTAGGACATCTACTTTGTGCATGACACAAGTAATTTTTCCAACAATTGTTTACAGACAGATAGTTTCACTTATAATTGACTATATCACAATTCCAGTGGTTCAGAAATGTCAATACACTTAAGTTTACTGTGCCTTTAAGCAGCTTCCAGAAAATGATGTCAAGCTTTTAGACAAATAGCCAATTAGCTTCTGTTAGGAGGTGCACTGAATTGGAGGTATACCTGTGGATGTATCTTAAGGCCTACCTTCAAACTCAGTGCATCTTTACTTGAAATCATGGGTAAATCAAAAGAGATCAGTAAAGACGTCAGAAAAATCATGGGACCACTCAGCCATCATACCGCTCAGGAAGGAAATGCATTCTGTCTCCTAGAGATGAATGTAGTTTAATGCGAAAAGTGCAAATCAATCCCAGATCAACAGCAAAGGACCTTGTGAAGATGCTGGATGAAACAAGTATCTATATCCTCATTAAAGTCCTATATCAACATAACCTGAAAGGTTGCTCAGCAAGAAAGAAGCCACTGCTCAAAAACTGCCTTAAAAAAGCCAGACTACAGTTTGCAAGTGCACATACTGACAAAGATCTTACATTATGGAGAAATGTCCTCTGGTCTAATGAAACTAAAATTGAGCTGTTTTGCCATAATGACCATTGTTATGTTTGGAGGAAAAAGGGTGAGGCTTGTGAGTCGAAGAACACCATCCCAACCGTGAAGCACGTGGATGGCAGCATCATGTTATAAGGGGTGCTTTGCTGAAGGAGGGACTTCACAAAATAGATGGCATCTTGTGGATATTCTGAAGCAGCATCTCAAGACATCAGCCAGGAAGTTAAAGCTCAGTTGCAAAAGGGTCTACCAAATGGACAATGACCCCAAGCATACCACCAAACTGTGGCAAAATGTCTAAAGGACAACAAAGTAAAGGTATTGGAGTGGCCAACACAAAGCCCTGACATCAATCTGATAGAAAATTTGTGGGCAGAATTGAAAAAGTGTGTGTGAGCAAGGATGCCAACAAACCTGACTCAGTTACACCAGTTCTGTCTGAAGGAATGGGAAAACATTCCAGCAACTTATTGTGAGAAGCCTTTGGAAGGCTACCCACATTTTTGACCCAAGTTAAACAATTTAAAGGCAATGCCACCAAATACTAACAAATATATATAAACTTCTGACCTACTGGGAATGTGATGAAAGAAATAAAAGCTGAAATCATTCGCTCTACTATTATTCTGTCATTTCACATTCATAAAATAAAGTAGTGATCCTAACTGACCTAAGTAAGAGAAAGTTTTATACGATTAAATGTCAGGAGTTGTCAGGAAAAACTGAGTTTAAATGTATTTGGCTAAGGTGAATTTAATTTTGACTTAAACTGTATAACAAAATGGTGTATGTACATGTGCATGTGGTAATGTATGTTCAAGGTTGGGGTATGTACAGTTGATGTAGATGTACAGTCCACGGAGGGTGGGGAGGGGAGTACCAATAATCCACTCAGCAGTCCTGACTGTCCATTGTAGTTTCCTTCTGTTTGATTTTGTGGCTGAACCAAACCAGACAGTTATAGATGTACACAGGACAGAATCAATGATGGCCAAGTAGAACTGCCAGCAGCTCCTGTGGCAGGTTGAACTTCCTCAGCTGGCGAAGGAAGTACATCCTCTGCTGAGCCTTCTTTATAATGGAGACTATGTGGGGTGTGCGGGGGAATTTCTCCTGAAGTCAACTATCATCTTGTTATGATCCCGTGTTGTCCGTCCCGTGTTCTCCATTTTCACTTATCACGTTCTGTGTCACGATCCCTTGTTGTCCGTCCCGTGTTCTCCGTTTTCACTTATCACGTTCCGTGTCACGATCCCGTGTTGTCTGTACCGTGTTTTCTGTTTCACCCGTCACTAGTCACGTCCACGTCACACTCCCTTGTTGTCCGCTCCGTGTTTCACTGTCTCTGTGGAAAACTACACTTCCCTTCTTCCTGTCCTTTCCGGCCCCGTCACAGCTTTATTGTCCGCACCTGTTCGTCATTTTGTTATCACCGTGTCTGCCCATTTAAACCCCGCTGTTTCTCCTTCCCCTGTCGATCGTTGATGTTCCATGTCTTCGCCCGTGTATGGTTCCACTCTCTCTTCGTGTTTCCCTGCCTGTCTGTCAGCCCGCTCAAGGTTACCCTGTTGTCTGTCCGTTCGAGGTTACCCTCTCGTTCTCCGCCCTCCGTATCCCCTAGTATTTAGTTTGCCTTTTCCCATTGTGGACTTGCTTTTGTTCCTGTGTTCTATTTATTCTGTTTTCTTGTAATAAAGGCCGCACTTGGATCCACACCCCGTCTGCATTCTCCTATTTCCACGCATCATTACACATCTCCACTGTTTTGAGGGTGTTAAGCTCTAGCTTGTTGTGACCGCACCAGACAGCCAGCTGATCAACCTCCCATCTGTATGCAGACTCGTCACCATCACGGATGAGGCCAATGACCGTGGTGTCATCTGCAAACTTCATAAGACAAATTTGGAAACATTTGGTTGGAAAAACAGCTACTGGCATATGTCAAAGCAAGGGTGAACTTGATGGCAGATTTTTACCAAAAAATGTTTTATATGTTCTTAGGATTTTTCGTGAATGTCAGGTCAGGGCATGTTGTCACATGTTTGGGGGGCAAGTCACGTTATATATGTCATTGAAGTTTTTGTTATAACTAAGATTAGGTTGACTTTTGATTACTTCGTATGAGCAGAATTTTATTTGTAATGATGTTTTTGGCAACAATTTGTCGACATTTACCCCAAAGAGTAAGAGACAGTCAATGACTTTCACAGTACGAAATGAACAACCCCCTGAGCTCACGTGATTACTTCATGGTTATATGATGCTACATTATCATTAGCCCTCAGAACATGGAGAAAATGATAGCACGGAAACAAGGGGAGAAATGTAAGGCAAGTCCCAGGCACAAGAATAATGTTCCCACTATTATCTAATCAATATGTCAATCCCTGCCACAAGCAGATAAAAAGACACAGGACTATCCCTACATCATACGCTTGAACACCTCTGGGTAAATTGAAGTGCGATCAAAGCTTCATCCTTTTCAAATGGATTGTAAAGATAGCAATTTCAGGACCCAACTGCATAACATTTGGTTTTGGCTTATGACTGTGGTGCAAGGTCTATATTGTTTTTTTATTTTTTGACAGGCGGAAGGTTGTATTCATTTTTAGATTAATAAACAAAATATAATTCATAAATCTGGCTCAACCAGTAGTGTGTGTTTGGGGTTGTCCGACCCATCATTCATTTTGTTAACCCCCAAAAATAGTTTTGTATGCTGTGTTTATTAACAACCCACTGGCTATATGTAAAATTACACACACCACTGGTTGAGCCAGATTTATAAATAATATTTAGTTTATTAATCTAAAAATTAACACAACCTTCCTCCTGTCAAAAACAGTTTTTTCTTTTTTTGTTTAACAGCCATCATGGCTGTTAAACAAAAAAGAAAAAACTGTGGTCGATGGGGACATGTATATATGCATGTGTGTAAACATGGTCAAACTCCACTAATCCACATGCATCCTTCAAAAATGATTCATAACAAACGCTCAGTTTTAACATACGGCTCTTCTGAACACATATTTAATGCACTTTATAAGCATTTTTTGTGAAATTTCATATTGACCCAAGAATTCTCAACTGATGAACAAAACTGGGAGCTCTTTTGTACAACACATTTTCTCACATCCTTAACACCAGAGAGTGTCGAAAGCAGGTGTTGCAAAACTCCAGTTCTTAAAGGGGCCACGTCCAATATATGACTTGAATTAAATTACATGAAATTTCTCCACTTGGCTTCATACAATTTCTTGATGATTACGTTTTTATTTTTAAGAATCGAAACTCTAAGAATATTTTTTTGGGCATGTAACAATAACTTCAATATTCCAAGCAGCTGTTGCAATGATGAATACTGTCTAACTAGAAGACTATACATTTCATGGCCTGCATTTTACACCTCGAGCCTTGTGAAATGAACCCCATTTGCAGTTGTTGCACATACAGGGACCATATGTGCCCATCCGAGAATAAATAAAACATGAAACAGGCCATGCATAATGTATGACTGTCAGTGTGCTGTCTCAGAAGTATATGTGATGTGTTACTTAGAATGTGCACCTCAAAACTACTGTATAATGACATACTCATGATATGACAATTTCACTGTAAAATATGTAAAGAGGTTCTGTACATAAAAACAATGTTGTTTACCAAAGAATATTGAACCAGATTATTAATGTTTCAAGAGAATTATTTTTTTTTTACAAGAATCATCTTTATGATGTACTGTATATATTGAACCGGTGGAAAAACATAAATAATTTTAATGTGAAATCTGCATAAACAAAACCGTCTCGGTTACTGTCGTAACCTCCGTTCCCTGAAGGAGGGAACGAGACATTGTGTTGATGTAGTGACACTAGGGGTCGAGCCCGAGACACCTTCAGATCTTTGAGAAAAGGCCAATGAGAATTGGCAAGAAGAATTTGCATGCCACTTCCCTCAACATACGGGTATGCTCAGAGGAAGGCGTTCTCTTCCGTTCCTATCCTTTCAGGGGAAAAGACCCAGCGGAGGCCACACCCTGCCCTGAAGGGGAGGATAATAAAGTGGCGAATACGTCATATGGGCCTAAGGGCACACATGGAAGAAATGCAGCGGAGGGGAAAGGCGCTATACACAAGTGATACACCCGGCCAGCTGCTCAGCCTACCTGTTCATACTTGCCGGTTTATATAAGCCAACAACATGTGCTTGCCCTGGATCAACGGCACTATCCTCCGCAGGGAGAGCACTACTGCCAGCATCTCGAGGCAGTTAATGTGCCAATGCAGGTGAGGTCCTGTCCAGGAGCCAGCGGCTGCGCGCCTAGTGCACACGGCACCCCAGCCAGTCTTGGAGGCATCCGGCGTAACCACGACGCACATGGATACTTGCTGTGTGGGGACTCCAGCCCGCAGGAACGCAAGGTCTGTCCAAGGTTTGAAAAGGTGGTGGCAGGCAGGAATGAGAGCCATGCGATGTGTGCCACGATGCCATGTGTACCTCGGGACTCGGGTCTGGAGCCAGTGATGTAGCGGTCTCATATGCATCAACCCGATCACCGTGACTGCTGCTGAGGATGCCATATGCCACAAGAGCCTCTGAAAGTACTTCAGTGGGACCGACATTGGCCGCCTGGATTCGGCCTGGATTCAGAAATTCAGGCAGTTCAGCACTGACAGCGTGAGTTCGCGTTTGTGCGTTCTCATTCGGGCTAGATACCAGCTAGAACCCAGATACCAGTCATCAAGCCACGAGTGCTCAGGGGTGGGTGGCTTTTATTTATTTCTTTTTTTATATATTTACACTCGCGGTGGCCTGGGCAAGCATGGCGGTCAGCTCCGCGTCGGCCTCAGACTGGGCTGCCACACCTGAAGGCGACAGCCCGGTCGAGACCTCTGTGTCTGACATCACCAAGGCACTCTCCGATGCAGCAATTGACATCTCTCCTCCATCTGCTCTGATTGGTCAGCTAGCCCAGTCTGTTGTGATTGGTCAACCGCTTGGAGCATGAGTCGGAAATGTAATGCCCCTTACCATAACTTCCTGAGCTGCACATTCCTGAGGCAGAAATTTTGAAAATGTTTTACAAAGTGACGTAGTTATGTCAGAAATAATGGCTGGTCTGCAAATTTAATTTTTTTCTATGGGAGAGAGTAACTCCCTTTTGCATGGACATTTTCTTTGTAACTTTGCTGACTTTTATGTGCACAAACAGCTATATTACACACTAAAGGAAAGGTTAAATCCACAAAAGTTTAAAAGGGCCTCTTTAAGGTGATGTATGCTGAAGCATATGGGTAGGCTGACGCCCTGTTTGTACTTTCTTTTGATAATAGCCTCTACTGTATTTTGTTTCCTTATTTCTTTTATATATATATTTACATTTATGCATTTGGCAGACGCTTTTATCCAAAGCGACTTACAGTGCACTTATTACAGGGACAATCCCCCCGGAGCAACCTGGAGTTAAGTGCCTTGCTCAAGGACACAATGGTGGTGGCGACTGTGGGGATCGAACCAGCGACCTTCTGATTAACAGTTTACCAGCTTTGTGCATTTGACCACTACACCACCACTCCATACATATATATACATACGGCCTCAGCTACTGCTGTTTTTTCTTTTTTTTATATAAACAGACATCAGAATAAAACCCCAAAAGATATTTTTGTATTCTGTGAGGTTTATTCACAGCCCACCGGCTACACATATACACATAAGACTTCTGAAGCTATATAATGGATTTGTGTAAGGAACAGAGCCAGGGCCATTTCTAGCTATAAGTGGGATAAGCTGCCGCTTAGGGCTACTGAGCCACCAAAGGGCCCAACAAAGCAAGGACATTATCTTTATTTATTTATTTATTTGTAAACATACTAAAAGCTGTCATACTCAGACAGATGTTATGGCTAATTTAGACAGTTATAGGGGGCCCCCTTGTGGCCCGAGAGGGAAGGGAGAATGTAACTGCAAGGAGAGAGTTGTGGCTAGATGGTTTTTTTTTACATCAAGTCAGGAGTTGAAAAAAGAAAAAAGAAAAAGGAAGAGGAGGAGAAATTAAGCCAGACCACTGGTAAGAAATTATTGTAAGTCAACTTCCTGACTAGATGGTGTTTGTTCATTGTCATGCATTAAATTGCAACAATCATTTATTTGTTATATTTTTGTATGTGTTTTATGTAGTTAAACTATTCAAATTGTTGTTAATATATTCAAATTGGATGAAGACTGCATTGTGGTGTCTTTCTTGGTTGGACCTGATTCCAGATTTTATTTAGATCACTAGTTACTAGTATGTAGCATTTAAATGAACTTTTCTGTTACTAATCTAATCTATTAATATATGTATCTATACATATATTCATATCTATACATCCATCTATCATTGAGATATATATATAGATATATATCTTGCAAGAAATTGTTTCAGTCACCATTTGGAATGCCAAAGCTTCCTCATGGAGAGTGAACATAGAGCCTTCTCAACATTGTTTTTTTTTTTATCAGTATCTGTGGAATGCAACCTCCACCTTCAGAAACTCCACACACAGCTGCTCCTGCTTTCATCTCTGATAGTTTTGGCTGTTGATTGTCTCAAGTCGTTAACCTTGCTGTTATCTTAAACACTCACATTAGAGTAAAAAAAGCATCTTCAACACACACAGAACATTAGTTCAAATAGAGGACAGCATAGTTCAACAGAGGACTGCGTTAAAAGCATACATTTCCATAACATATATATATACAACATTTAGTTCCGGTCCTCAAATCTGATTGAATGAGAGACATTCCATAAGCAATGATGGTCTGACACCATCAGCACTCGGACGCTTCACTGTGTGTATCACTCCGCTTGTGTTCGTCATACTAAACTTAAGTGTAAGAGCAGTGCATATGTGTTAAGAGCTAATGTAGGCTATGTGTCTCTTTTTACATATTTTTTTTTTACATTACATATATTAACCAGCAGGTGGTGGCAAAATATTATTTTTGTGTGTAATATGAGCCAGTTGGTGGTGAAGTGAATCCATTAGTCATTGTTTACATAGAATGTGAACACTCGTATTACTACTACATTACTAAAGATAGGAAATAGCTTTAAATGGCTTTAAACAAACAACTTCAGCATTAAGGCTTATCACAGCTGTGAGACACAACAGACTGATTGATTACAGAACTCAAGGTGCTTACCTCTTACCGGAGTTTCCACATTGGATACATACTGTTTAAAATGGCAAGGACATTGTGGTTTCTATAGTCAAGAATGACCAAGCGCACCGCTTGGATGGCTATTTTGCTACTGAGAAAGCTGGTCTTCAGATAGAAATCGTGCTATATGGGCCTAAATCAGCACTGCTGTAATTACCTACGGCACTCGGCCTGCGGCTGAATCACAGCAGTGCTGATGTAGGGCCATATCGCACTCTTGCTTATGTGATATTGCTTAAATATATATATAAGTGTTTTCACGATACCAAAATGTAATTAGTCGGTACCAATACCAGTGAAGTTTCACGGTTCTTGATACCAATTTCGAAACCACAGCAAAAATATGCTAATTTTATAATGTGCTATTGAACATACCAGTTTAGTTATTTTTAATTATTTAATAATTCTAGTTTAATAATTATTATTATTTTCCAGACCTTTCCAATTTTTTAAAGTTTAATTTAATTTCATCATCAAAATGGTGTCTAATCAATACATTCTTAAAACTTAAAATATAACTTTTCAACATGTCATAGCATTTTATTTTATTTTTTGCCAAACTTTCATTTGTATTATGTCTTGTTTGTGATACTTTGATTAATTATTAATATTATTATTATTATTACAGTGAATATTACATTTTACTATACAGTTATAATATATTTATAAATACATTTCTTCAATTTCAGGCATCTAGATTTTATTTTGAATCGTGCTCTTATTATGACCGGTGTTTTGTGCCGAAAGCTTCACTTTTCCAGATAAACAGTGTGATCACTGATCATTGAAGACTTTTAAGTCTCATCTGAAATCTCAACTCTTTACACTGGCCTTTGAGTCTGACAATTTTAGTGTGTTAATTTTGGAATGTTATGTTTAAAATTGTATTACGATGAAGCACTTTGGTCAACTCTGTTGTTTTAAATGCGATATAAAAAAAGCTGAGCTGAGATTAAAGCACAGATGCTGTGATTTTAATTATATAAATATATATTTGACACGTGCTGCATGGTTCACAATGGATAAGTGCTCTGCTCTGTCATCTAATACAACGTGAATGATTTTCAATGTCTGTGGAGTTTCTATTGGATGAGTGGTTGGATTTATTTAAAATTATATTTTATTTAAAATAAACCCTACCAATCCTGTAATATCCTCATCGTGAAAGTTTATCCATGGATCGATGTAAAAAGCTATAACAAGTCCAAATGCAATGCTGATACAGCTGAGGATCAAACTTTTTGACAGAACTGAATTGTTTAAACTGATTGACTTTGTCCTCTACTGCTATTCTTGTCAGCTAACAGTTGTATATTCAGTAAGGTTGTATTCTTGATGACCAGGTGTTAATACGTTATATGTTCTAAAATACCTTTAAATGAGAGGAAAATATACTTAAATAACAATGTTGTTGTTGTTTTGTTTTTTGTCTAAACATTTTTGCAGTTTTGTTGGCTAAAGGGTATGGTCCTACTGGCATTATAAGGAAGCATTCTGTGTCTTGAAACTGGCACAGTAAAGTAGAAGTGGATAAGTATTGGGAAGCTACATTTGCTTCCCAATACTTATCCACTTGCCATTACAGCAAAATCTGGCTTACAGCTGGTACCATATTTACAAACACTGCATTTGTCCCACCCATCCATTCTGTCCAGACCTCTGTAAATTTGAATCTGGCACTAAATTATACGCTGCCACAACAATAAAAAAATACCCCACTGGAATCTTATAATGCCAATTTCAATTTGAATATTAAAGCGGCATTTTATTCAGTTGATGCATAGGCTGAAATCAGTGCTACAAACTAAAAAGTGTGACTGGAGAGTGTAGCATGCATGAAGCATGTTCCTCCATTGCATTTTAAACACAATTTGTAGTCTGGCTGACATTGGCAGCTTATGAGCTCCTAAAAGAAACCTCATCTGGGGCTTCACCAGTATTTTAGTCCTCCCAGTGTTGGATACATTAACGAGAGGCTTGAAAGCTGACATATCTGCCAGTGGCAGGATCCTTCACTGCTGCCGTTATTTTAATTTTGTGCGGCCATCTGCAGTAAGAGGCATACATGATAATTAGCCATTAGTCATCAGCTGATCTAATTTCTGCCCTTGTTAATTACCACACTGGTGCCAGCGGGGGAAAGAAAGTGATCAGCTCATATTTTTCCACCCTGAGAAGCCTCTCTCCTCCTGATTTCTTGGCATTCTCTCTCTCTCTCTCTCTCTGCTCTCTCTCTCTCTCTCTCTCTCACTCTCTCTCTCTCTCTCATCTCTCTCTCTCTCTCTCTCTCTTTATTCTCTGAGATGATTGGCCTCAGATTGATGAATATGGCTTGGTGGAATGATCATTACAGTTAACAGTGCACAGTGACTGACAGGATTTTGCTGGGGTGTGCTGTCAGGTGTTGCCTCCCTGTCAGGTTTCCTTCTCTTATATTGACCATATTCCTCAGCGTTTTGTGCTGATTAAAGAGAACATGATTTGGCAGAAGCAGGCTCCTTTGCCTCCTGTTTATACTTCAGCTGTGACTCTGCTAGACCTATAGATCATATAAGGGACAGTTCACACAAAAAGAAAAAATTCTGTCATCATGTACTCACCCTAATGTTTGTGTAATGAACAAAAATGGAGATGTTAAGCAGAATGTTAGGGATGACAGCCTTTGTCACCATTCACTTTCATTGGATGGATAAAAAATGTCTTAATTTGTGTTTTACAGAACAAAGAATTAAGTTTTTTGTATTTGATGTTATGGTAATATACACTGTGGTTTCTCAACATGCCAGGATATATTTCTTTTTTAAACATATTTCAGTGCAAGTTCACAGTGCTTATGGAAATATTTTGTGTTCTAAATCAGTCTTAATTTCCTGTTTTTTAGTAGCTAGTGCTACTACAAATAAATGCTTTGTAACTAAAAATGTTTGACTCTAAAAGTTATTGATATTTAGCTAAAAATGTACATAGTATTGCTAGCTAATGTTTATTTAGCAAGTTTCACAGAGATCTGCTTAAAAATAGAGTCTAGCTGCCAAAGGTCATGTCATTTTTTCCAGAAATAACTAGCATTAATCCTACAAATAAATGCTTTGTAACTAAACCGTTTTGACTTTAAATAGACAATATTGAGAACACATGTTAAATATCTTGTCTTAACTTAAAGATCACCTCCGTTTTCAATTTGAAGCAGTACGTCCAACACTGGAGGTAATCTCCCGGGATATCCTCTCTGGCTCAGCCCAGGCAAATGCAGATGACGATGATGACGATACATTTATTATTCATGCTCAGTAACCCCTTAAAGAATCATATGTGCTTTTGGCTTATATTGTCATGAGTATCTGCCAGTTTTCAGAAATAAAATCGGTGATTGGACGGCAAAGATATTGAGACAGGAACCATGGGAATAATTGTTCCCAAATTTGAACGCTCTGGCTGGTAAGGGTTCATTTATTGCCTCGCCATGGCAAAACCGTTAGATATACAAAAAATCCATGCACAATTTAGCATCTTCAATGTCTTGGCATAATATTGCCTAAGTTTGGTGCCAGTCACATGAATCCCCTAGGAGGAGTTTTCAAAAGTTCAGGGCTGACTTCTTGTTGGGCGGAGCTAATTACTATAATTAAAAAAATTGTCTGGCTTGATGAGAAAAATATATATAGAAAGTTTGGTGACCATAGAAGAAACTGACCCCACCACTTTTGTCAAGAGGTTGCGCTACATCCCAAGTCACAGAGGTTTTCAGGTTGCAATGAGAGTTCTCCGACATGTTCTTGCATCTCCCTGTTCATACGAAACTCACAGAGCACCATTTTCAAATGAACCCAGGGGTAGTGGTACGCAGTCGTCCATACCGATTACCCGAGCACAAAAATGAAGTGGTATGGGAATAATTAAAGACCATGCTAGATATGGGGTTACTAGAAGAATCCAACAGTGACTGGACCAGCCCAGTGGTTCTGGTTCTTAAGAGCGATGTCCGGTTCTGTGTGGATTATAGAAAAGTCAATGCGATGTCTATGTTCTATGCATACCCAATGTCTCAGTTAGGCATGGCTCACTTTTATTCCTGACCCTTCCTTTCAGTCTGTTTGGGGACAGAGCAAATTTTCAGCGGCTCATGGACAGAATCCTCAGACCTCACGCTGCATATCTAGATGACATAAGAATTGATACCTGTGGGAAATTATCTCTAACAGCTGTTTTGTTTTGGAGGCACAGTGTGGTGGTGGTGGAGATGCTGTTCCCGATCCGGACTGACTGAGGTCTCCCATTCAGGAAGTCCAGGATCCAGTTACAGAGGGAGGTGTCCAGGCCCAGCAGGTTCACATGTGCCTCCAGTGGTTTAATCCATGTCTTCAGAAGTGATATGATAGATGTGGTGAGAAACAGATCAATATTTAATTCGATTTTTTACTATTAATTCGCCTCCCTGCCCAGTCAGTCTCCACTTTAAATTTCACATTGTTCTTCTTGTGTTTTTGGTGATTCATATTCTTCATGCATATCACAACCTACAGGGCAGAGAGAAGAATTTATAGCAAAAAAGGACTTAAATATTGATCTGTTTCTCAACCACACTTGTCATATCAATTCTGAAGTCATGGATTAAACCACTGGACTTGTATGTATTACTTTTATGCTGCTTTTATGTGCTTTTCGGAGTGTCAAAGTTTTGGCACCCCTTCACTTACATTGAATGGACCTACAGAGCTGAAATATTATTCAAAAAATCTTAATTTGTGTTCTGAAGAAAGAAAGCCATATACAGATTGCATGAGGGTGAGTAAATGATAACAGAATTTTCATTTTTGTGTGAATTATTTCTTTAAATGGCACATGGGGGGCCACTTTGACCTCCTTTTGAGATACAATGTTCAACACTGATTTAGTTCTTGTATCTTTTAAGCCAAGAAATAGTTGATTCTTTCTATCTTTATAAAGGCTAAGCATAATTATAAATTATTTTATCATCTCTACTTTTCTGGTAATTTATTATACCAATTAACACACTCTACATCAGGGGTCGGTGTTATTAAAAAAACTAACAATATTATAAAAAATTATTATTATTAAAAATGTCATTGTTTTATTATATTACATTAATAATAAAATAAATAAAGCTAATCAAGTTATTCGGCCAAAAGTAATGAGTGGTTTTCTCATTTCCTTGTTATTGTTGTTTGATTAATAGTCTTTATATGACATATGGGGGCTTTTCCACTGCACGGTACAACTCGACTCAACTCGACTCTGCTCGCTTTTTTGGGGGTTTCCACTGTGGATACCTGGTACCTGATACTTTTTTAGTACCACCTCGGTTGAGGTTCCAAGCGAGTCGTGTCGATACTAAATGTGACGTCAAAATCCTGCAGATCACTGATTGGTCATGGAGAATCGTCACTACCAGCGTTACTGGATTTCCGACACGTGACATCAACCCGCTAGTTTTAAAGTTAGCAATAACGATAACAGTATCATTTGTTCAGTGAAACGAATATGTCTCTCAGGAAGTGTCTCAGCTGTTGGCCACACACGGCTACCACCAGACCTACCAACAGTGTAGGGAAAAGGTAAAAAAAAAAATCAAAAGTGACTACAGAACCATCAAGGAAAAGTGGAAGTGGTTCGACCAAATGGACGCTATCTTAACCGGCAAGCAATGGGAAGGAGAGCACCCTGGACTCAGCCACGATGAAGGATGGTACATTTTGTTATGTTAACTCTATATTCTGCTTGAAAGCTTCACTTTATTTAGTTGACCAGCTACTGGAAGCTTGCTTCTAAAACAACCAGGCCAATTTAACTTACACTTGTGTAAAATCACCAAGCAACAACTGATTTATGCAGCACAATGAGCTAGTAGCTAACAGCTAGCGGTTGTGTTATTGTTTTGGTCAGTTTGTGTCGTGTTTAAAATTATGTCACGGCAGTAGATGCAGCGCAACTATGATGACCAGCCTATAATCCCACCCACGTTGAGGGGCACTAAAATGCAGTGGAAATGCAAGCTCTAAAAAGTAAAGCGAGTTGAGGTAAGTTGAACTGTAACATGCAGTGGAAAAGTGATGCAGTGTACTTTGTCCCACTGTTTAAGTTCACTTAATACATAAATTACTGTGTTTACATTAAATCCTCACCAAGGCACTGGTGTAATTTACGGTAAATTACCGTTAAGTGTATTTGACCGTTTAGGCGCAAACACGCAATAGCTTGTCAATCATACAGCACACGCCTGTCAATCAAACAGCACGCAACTACAGATGTCTGAAAATAAAATGTCAATATTTGTTACATTTAATCTAGATCAACCAACCAGTGGTGCTCTTGCTATCACGATCATTGTAATGAACACCCCGTTCTAGATGTAGATCATAGGCTAAGTATAGAAAACTAGGACATTGAGGACATCTTTTTTTTTTTCGATAAGCCTCTAGATCATTTTATTTCCCAGCCCTATTGATAACATCGCATTAAACTCTCACATCAACCCAACAATCTCAGTGATAGATAGCTAATTTACAGGCTACATTATAGACACAGAATCTAGTAAACAAAAATATTACATTTACCTTGATATGTTTCTTCAAATTAGAGGCAGGTTTAATGTTGATATCTGTCTTGAGCAAGTTAACTTCACATGACACAGTTCAAGCAATAGGCCATTTTCACTTCAAAAATCAATTTTAGGTGTGGCCGTGATGTTCAGGTGTTGAACAGTGTTTGAGGCATCCTCCATAGTTGGTGTCAGATCTGCATCTGCCGTTCAAGTTTTTTAGGTGTGATTTGATTTGACGGGAGTCATGAGACTCTACCTTGCCAATCATGTTGATAGATAAAATAAATTCAGGACAGGGAAGTAGCGAACACAGACGTGGGAAAATAGCATAGTAAAAGTACAGTTACAGCACTCAAAATGTACTCAAGTAAAAGTAAATGTATACAATTTTTAAACTACTTAAAATAGTACAAGTCCTGGGGAAAACTACTTAATTACAATAACGTGAGTCTTTTTAATTTGTTACTTTACACAACTGATTACCATACAATGGTTTTCTAGCTGTCAGTGACTAAAACTCTTCTACTGTACCAGCCCTCATTGACATGAACATCATTAGCATACCTGGTTCATGCAGAGTTTGATACTACCCTAGGTGGAGAGTTGTAGTCTGTTTGGAGGGATGTATTTCAGCAAATGCAGAGTCTAGAGAAGTGAAGTGTGGTCTGAGTAGTTGGAAAAGACATGGTACACATACCTGCATCATTAATTACAACAGTAATGGTCAAGGGAGCAAAGAATGTTACATGATGGTTCATGTGACTTCCTGTTAAAACCAGCAAATGCAACCTTACCTGGCGTTCTGATTGTTGTTCCCTCTCTTGTGTCTTCTGAGAAACTGTTGTCTCCTGTTCAGGTTGTGAACCTCTCCCCAGAAGATATCTGGTTACAGGCCAGAACCAGACTTGGTACTCTGTCTTGTGTCGAGAGTGTGAAGTCCAATGAGATGTGTTAGGTGAGATGTCAGAGAATTTCAGCTGATATCAAAGAGATTACTGTAAATACAAAAGACAATCATTTATTGGATAAAGGCTCCATGAGTTGCATAACAAGCTTCACATTGGTGGTACTCCTGAACAGCAGGCAGATCTGAGTGATTTGTTGATGAAGTACTCACGAGGTGAATGATTTACTGGTGTCCCATCCTTGTAAGTGTATACCACCTACTCACTATAGGGAAGTAAGAGAACATAACACCAAGACCCGTAAGAAAGGCGTGAGTCAGGAAGCACTAGTGCTTATGCTTCACAGATCGTGATAGTTAGGAAAACTGATGGCAGTCTCAGACTTTGTTTCGATCACAGGCAGCTGAACTCAAAGACTAAGCGAGATGCGTTTCCTCTGCCTAGGATAGATGAAAGCTTTGATGCACTACAAAGTTATTTTCTTCCATTGATTTAACTAGTGGATATCATCAGGTTACTGTCCACGAGCAAGGCATATACTCCATTTGGGATCTTTGATTATTCTTGGATGCCCTTTGGGGTTTGCAATGGACCTTTAAGATTTCAACATCTTATGCAAGCTTCCATGGGTGATATAATTTTTCAGATCATGCTAGTGTACCTTGATGACATACTAGAGTACTCGCCCACTTTCCCTGAGCACTTGCAGAGACTGGAAGTAGTCTTTAACAGATTAAAAGAAACCAGTCTCAAAGTTAAGCTTGAAAAGTGACATTTCTTGCCGCATAAAGTAACTTTGTTAGGTTATCTCAGCTCGAGGTATTGGTACTGATCCAGGTAAAGTTGAAGCAGTCAAGCAATGGAAAATTCCCAGTACAGTTAAGGGATTACATTTGTTCGTAGGGTTCTGTAGTTAGAACAGAAAGATCATTGAGGGTTTTTCTAGAATTTCTGGCCCCTTCATGATTTAGTGAACCGGTGTATCAAGAAGTTTGGCACCACAAAGAGAGAGTTTAGTGCTTTGTGGTCATCAGAGTGCCAATCAGCATTTGAGCTGCTGATGGAGAAGCTTATTTCTGCTTCTGTGTTAGGGAATACATATTTCAAGCTTCCTTTCACATTGGAGACTGATGCGAGCAGTGAAGGCCTAGGTGTTGTCTTTATAACAGCAGCAGGGTAAGTATAGGAGAGTCATAGCTTATGCCTATAGGAGATTTCATAAAGCAGCAAGGAATGACAGAAATTAAAGTAGCATGAAGCTTGAGCTATTGGCCTTTAAATGGGCTATCAAATTCTTTCATTTTTTACTGGGTTCCAAATTTGTGTTTATTTGTAGATAATAACCCTCTGTGCCATCTAAAAATGGCCACGCTCAGTGAAAATAAGCAAAGATGGATCGCTCAATTAACCATTTGTGATTTTGAGGTAAAATAACGTGTTAACGTGTTAATTGTGAATGATGTTTTCACAAAGTTCACACAGGCATTTACAATCAAGGATCAGAGGGCTGATACCACTGCCAAGATCCTGAAAAAGTGGTTTATGAAATATGGTGTGTCTGAACGATTACATTGACTAATCAGGTTAGAAATTTTGTTTTGAGTTATGTATGGTGTAAAGAGAACCCGAACCACTCCTTATCGGCCTCAGGGCAACACTCAGTGTGAGCGCTTTAAAAGAACGCTCAATGATCTATTACTTACACTTTCCCCTGAAAAGAAAAAGCATTGGCCAAAATACCTTCCTCAGTTGGTTTATGCTTATAATATAACACCACATGCAACCACTGGATACTCATCACATTATTTGCTTTTGGAGTCAACCCACATCTTCCAGTAGATGCACTGCTACGTCAAGTGCAAATTGTTGACAGAAAATATGATTGGTTAGTGATTTACCAAGACAGATTGAAAGAAGCTTGCGAAAAAGCCAGGGAATACTCCAAACACAAGGCTGCTGAGAGACTTGCCCCTTTGAATGACAAGGTATATTGCCCTGTGACTGATGTGGGGGTCCTAATGTATACAGGGTCATAGATGTGTAGGGTACTATACATAATATTGAGCCCCTTGAGAGTGCCCCTATAAAGAGAGTCCATAGAGTTCACTTGTGCCCCTGTGCTAACTCTGTTCCTGAGCCAGAGGTGACTGAAACTCATTCTCCCACAACACCACTATCAAGGGGATAATCGGTTTCTGAGAAGGTTGAGGTTGTGCTAGAAGAGGTCACACATCATAGTTTACAAAATACATAAAATATGAAGCCTGAAAACCCTATGTCAGCCGCTGAAGCCCTTATATGTAAACCTGTAATGATTTCAGGGAGCATTGAATAACAAGGTTCGGGACAGTTGAGTCAAACAATGACACAGCTCCTTGAGTGTCTGGTCCAGAGAGGCTTGAGACTTTACAAGCTTGGGCAGTGTGTTCTTTAGCGAAGCTGCTAAAGAAGTGAAAAATATGTATTAAGTCATCAGGGACAATGACTTTTAGCAGGGAGGAATTTAGCCAAGTTGAGAAATTTAATGTAATTTAACTACAGTCATAAATTGGACGTGGCTCCTTTAAGAGTTTTGCAACACCCGCTTTCCGGCACTCTCTCATGTTACTCACAGGTGTGTTGGTAAGAATGTAAGATCATGTATAGCACAAGAGAGCTCCCAGTTTTGTTCATTGTTTGAGAATTCTTAGGATGCATATGGATTGCATGTGTGGAGTTTGACCACGTTTTGCATACGTGTGAGGACTGACACTGTATTTCACTAGTGTTTCAATAACATATTACATTTATTGTATTTTCTTTATAATGTTTTTATATATACAGCCATCAACTGCTTAAAAACAGTTTTTTATCCTATGGGTTCTCTTAACATGTAAATGATATTGCTGCATCACTGCCTTACATCCCTTTTAAAAAGCTCTCTGATCTTGCATGGGCTGTCTTCATATATAGCTGTATTTTTTTCCTTTGCATTTAATCTTATGTGAATCCTCTTATATCTCTAATATAACATATGTTTAACATATGTCTTTGTATCAAAATGCTTTTGTATACCAAAAATGTGGCATTGACTGAAAAATGGCATTGAAAAAAAAATGTAATTTCTGTGCAATTGTTAATAATCGTTCACAGTTGTTATTGGAAAGTATTCATATATATGTGTGCATCATGCAGTGTATAAAATTACTTAGCATACATGTGTGGCAGTGGCATATAATCACTCTTATTACAAATGATAACATTTTATAACCATTAATATAATTTATTTACACATTCTTTCTAACCACCCCTCAGACTGTGTACATATGATAATACTACCAGTCAACTTGTACATCAGGTGAACTGAAATAATTTGTAAAGTGTCTCGAATGTTTTCTTTTTCATTGAGCAACTCTTCTTCTCATAGACTGTCATGGGCGGAGGACAGCCCAGCTCAAACATGCGCAGAGCAACCTTGCTTGTCGATTAGCGGCATCTATTGTAAAGGTGTGAATGTGCCAATTGCAGTTATTCACTTAGCTTTCTATGGGAAAGGGCCATTCGCCAGTGATTCGCCTCTCATTATCGAGTCACGTTTGGTCTGAAAAGACCTTAATTTGGAATTACTTTCTTTTTCTGTGGAACACAAATGGAGATGGTGTGCAGTCCCAGTCACCATTCACTTTCAGAATCAGAATCAGAATGAGCTTCATTGCCAAGTTTTCTCACGTACACAAGGAATTTTTTTGGGTGATAGGAGAAACAAGTGCACAGACAACATTACATTGAGACACAGAATTTAATACAAGGTAAGAGTATAAATAGACATAGAAATACTAGGATATATAACAGAATGGCGGCTGTGCATGTGCAAGTGGTAATGTACAGTTGAAGTCAGAATGTACATACACCTTAACTAAATATATTTAAACTCAGTGTTTCACAATTCCTGACATTTAATCATATAAAACATTCCATGTCAAATATTTTTGGTAGCCTTCCACAAGCTTCTCACAATAAATTGCTGGAATTTTGGCCCATTCCTCCAGACAGAACTGGTGTAAGTCAGGTTTGTAGGCCTCCTCGCTCACACATGCTTTTTCAGTTCTGCCCACAAATTTTCTGTTGGATTAAGGTCAGGGCTTTATAATGGCCACTCCAATACCTTGACTTTGTGACCAAGCTTTAACTTCCTGGCTTATGTCTTGAGACGTTGCTTCAGTATATCCACATTATTTCATTCCTCATAATGCCATCTATTTTGTGAAGTGCACCAGTTCCTCCTGCAGCAAAGCACCTCCACAACATGATGCTGCCACCCTCATGATTCAAAGCTGGGACGGTGTTCTTCGGCTTGCAAGCCTCACCATTTTTCATCCAAAAATAGTGATGGTCATTATGGCCAAAAAGTAGAATTTTTGTTTCATTAGACCAGAGGACATTTCCCCAAAAAGTAAGATCTTTGTCCCCATGTGCACTTGCAAATTGTATTCTGGCTTTTCATGGTGGTTTTGGAGTAGTGACTTCTTCCTTGCTTAGCAGCCTTTCAGGTTATGTTGATATAGGACTCAATTTAATGTTGATATAGATACTTGTCTACCTGTTTCCTCCAGCATCTTCACAAGGTCCTTTGCTGTTGTTCTGGGATTGATTTGCACTTTTCGCACCAAATTACGTTCATCTCTAGGAAAAAGAATGCGTCTGTTTTTACATATGAATGTGGTACCTTCTGGCATTTAGAGATTGGTCCCCAAGAATGAACTACAGACTTGATGAGGTCCACAATTTTTTTCTGAGGTTTTGGATGTCAAGCAAAGAGGCACTGAGTTTGAAGGTAGGCCTAAAAATACATCCATAGGTACACCTCCAATTCAGTACACCTCCTATCAGAAGCTAATTTGATAGTTGTCTAAAGGCTTGACATCATTTTCTGGAATTTTCTAAGCTGCTTAAAGGCACAGTTAACTTAGTGTATGTGAACCTCTGACCCACTGGAATTGTGATATAGTCAATTATAAGTGAAACTATCTGTCTGTAAACAATTGTTGGAAAAATTACTTGTGTCATGCACAAAGTAAATGTCCTAAATTACTTGCCAAAACTATAGTTTGCTAATATGAAATCTGTGGAATGGTTAATGGTGAGTAAATTATGATTTTTCATTTTCGGGTGAACCATTCCTGTAAAGTCTTAACCCAACATGGAAATAGTCCAGGGGAACATACGGAGAGCATTATAGTGGGATACACTGATAATGATAACAACAAAAACAGTGCAAATTGTATAAATTACATGTAGAGATGTAATACCTTTGAGTGAACTGAACTGAAATATTAAAGACTTCAAAAAAACAAGCAGCCTCTTCTTAAAGGTTATTTCAGAAACCCATCTCTGTGGTGCAAATATTTTTGTCTACTTCATAATTCAGCTTTGAAGGCAGAACGCTAACCTCTCCAGGATATAACAGTGGTGTTTTGAAGGTTAATACCTCAGCAGTGTAAAGAGCAAACTCTAAAGCAGTGCCCCCTGCCATCCTCTGTGCTTACAGAAAAAAGCTGAGATAAAGAGCTTTGCACAACCTTCCATATCGTATGAACCTCACAAGTGTGAATCCCCTGGGTGCACAAACTCTTCTATCCCCTCCCTCCTAAGGAGACTCTCTCTTTCACACAGTGAGCAAATATTTCACCCAGCCTCTAATTGCCAAGGGCTGCTGCCTCTGCTGCCATAGCCATTGCTCAGACAGCAGACTGCAGCTTCTTGATCTGTTCTAGACGGAGGTGATGTCTGCTTCTGAAATTGCAAAGACTGAAATTCACATTGCACCCAAGTTTCACTCTGACTGTATGGTCATTCCATGCCATTGAAATAGGAGGACCACAACTATATAGCCTTGTTTAAATCCCTTCAGATCAAGTTATACAAAAAAAGTCAAAAGGGGGACTTTACTGAGAACAAATTAAATGCACTGTCTGTGCTGTTTTATGAAAATCAGGTAATCACACAAAAACCTCCAACAGTTTAGTGTTGAGCAAAATTTGCACTGCACAATTCCCAATATTGGGGATTGGTTCTGAGTGCCAGGTAGTGGAGGATTTAGCAGACTACCATGATCTTGCTGGAAAAAAATCTAATTAATTGTACCTTCATTTGAACAATTCTGATACTTGTGCTTTTTTTACTTTTTGCCAGGGGTGCTCATTACACTGATCACGATTGACCAGTTGATCATAAGACTGGTTGATCTCGTTAACATGCCAAAAAAAAAAGATAGTACAGTGAACAAGAAAATAAAATTACAAGAATCTTAAAGATCACTTAAAGAAGGGCCTGAGTAGCTTAGCAAATATTGACGCTGACTACCACCCCTGGAGTCTCAGTTCAAATCCAGGGTGTACTGAGTGACTCCAGCCAGGTCTCCTAAGCTACTAAATTGGTCTGGTGGTTAGGGAGGGTAGAGTCACATGGGGTAACTTCCTCGATTAGGGGTTCTTGCTCTCAATGGGGTGCGTGGTAAGTTGTGCATGGATTGCGGAGAGTAGCATGAACCTCCCGTGCTGTGAGTCTCCATGGTGTCATGCACAGTGAGCCATGTGATATGATGCTGAGATGCTCAAACTCAGAGGCGAATGAGACTTGTCCTACACCACCCAGATTTGACATGTCTTAAATAATAACTTGAGAACTTGAAACAATGTTTACTTAAATTCGAATTTTGTTGTGTTATCAACACTTGTATTGAGAATTGTCAAATTGCTTTCATGTGTTTGCAAAATAGACATTATATCTGAAATATACCTAAATAAATTGGAATCTAATCAAATCAAAATGGAATTAAATCAAGAGCTTGTGAATCAGAATCTAATCAAATTAGGAAATTATAATGATATCCAGCCTTAGTCGAAAGAGTGCTCTGTTACACTGGTTTCTGGATAACACTCTTCATCATAAAATTCTGTTTACTGCCTGCTTTATGCTAGCAATTATAGACCTTATTAACAGCAGTGCCATCTTTGATTTTTGACAGGAATGAGGTTGAGGCTGCGGGATAAACGTACAGTCTCTTTAATGGACTGCATTAACAGTGTTTTTGAATTGTTCCACTGACAATATATTTACAAAAAATCTCCAGACAACATGAGTTGTGTAAAATCAGATGGGATCTAGGAGCTTAATACAGTTTTGTAGCATGCAACAATGACAATGACTTCATTTAAAAGTGCATGGCGCAAACACTATTTTAGCACAGTTTGTGCCTGTTAAAATGGGTTGAGAGTGGTTAGTGAATAAGACACAGGAATTTGGTCTGAAATATAACATGCTAAAGTGGTACAACTGCTCAGTCAATTTGCTCCAAAGCGCTACTTGTGGTTTGACCAAGATATCAATAATGTTGACAACTAGCACATTTAAGATGCTTGACGTTCTATAGCACCAAGCACCTAACATCTTAAAAAGAGAAAGGCATCGCCAATGGAAACAAAACAGAAAACACAAAAGGGGAGTTGGGGGGATAGGAAACAATCAAGGCGAGTCTAACCATGCATGAAATTTGTCAGTGTCTTTTGCTGCATGGTGTGATTGCGCTAACAATTTTTAGAAGCTATTGCTACAAATAGCCCTGTCTGCAGAGTGGGAGGAGGGAGTGTATTTTTCCACCTCCTTACATTTCAAAGGTTGTAACCTGATAGAGCCGTCTTCTTGCTGACAGTGCTAAATGCCAGGCTTTAAAATTGCAACACATATTGTGACGGGCCACAATCTATCCTCCCTGCTAAGTCCCAAAAATTCACAATTAAATTAGACAACAAGTGAGCACTGAATATACTACTTCTACAGAACAGAAATTTGAAGTGGCCACCTGCAAAAAGAGCAGGCTTACATAGTCACGATACAAGATCAGTAGTGTGTTTGTGGATGTCTAATCTGTTTTGTTCAGTCTTTCCAAAGTTCTGTGTTGCATTTTCTCTAAAGAGCTGCAACACATGCGTCTCCATTTAAACATTAACACAAGTATGTAGTTTCTTTCCTTCCATTAAGTGTAGCATTATGTGATAATACAATCCCACAATTGCGCTGGATTGTTATTCCCAGTTGAAAAGATAAGGCTGAATGTCCAGGCTGGTTTATGCTAGTAAATGCTGGTTTGATGCAGGCATAACTGGTGGACCAGTATAGTAAACTATTTTATAAATATGTATTTGAAGTCAAAGTATAATCTCAAATATTCTAGGTGGGCCTGGGAGTAATTTTGGTGGGCCCAGGCCAACGCCAGCCCACCATTTGCTATGCCACTGGCCCAGATGGAGACTCACTCAAGAGTTCCAAACTACATTGAGAACCGCAAGTCGGACAGCTTCCATCAACTGAAATTTATATATGTAGCCAGTGGTTTGAAGATAATAACCACAGGATACAAAAATATCTTTTGGGGTTTTATTCTAGCATCTGTTTATAAATAAAGAAAAAAAACAGCAGTCAATGGAGCCGTATATAAAAAAAAAAAGAATAAAGAAAATACAAAAAATGAAACACAGTACAATGAAATATGGAACTGAAATACAGAAAAGAAATACAAAAAATGGAATATGAAAATGAAATACGGTAGAGGCTAATGTCAAATGAAAATACAAACAGGGCATTAGCCTACCCATATGCTTCAGCATACATCACCTTATTACATGCTCATATCATTCACAGCATTTTACGCATTTAAGCACTTGCTTAAATGTATAAAAGTATTTATGCATTTAACACATGCTTAAATCATTCAAAGCATTTTATGGATTTTTAATCAGACTTTAAGAACATGTATTGCAGTTTAAAACAATAGAATTCTCATATTTTCACATATTACACTTATTCACTAAACTGGAAAATACTCTGGGCTATAAATCATTAAATACGATATGATCAATTCTAAATCAACAGACCCAGTCATCGCATGTGTGCCAAAACATGGTCAATCTCCACACATTCAATCTATATGCATCCCAAATATTTCTCAAATGATGAACAAAGCCAAGCGCTCTCTAGCGCAATGGATGTCCTCACATTTCTAACCAGCACACATGCACAACACATGGAGTGCCGAAATGCAGGTGTCACAAAACTCTGGTTCTTAAAGGGGCCATGTCCAATTTATGAGTTAAATTACATGAAATTTCTCCACTTGGCTCCTTATGTGTATACCAAGTAAGTTGTTTTTGTGCTTAAATGGTGCTGGTTTAACAAAACCAGAGTGGATCATTTCTGCGGTTGTTGTTATTGCATCATATATTCAGGTCACATTTCAATGCCCACTTCCACGAATGAATTATGTCTGAAATCTATTAACATGCATACCTAAAGAACTTACTTTTTTACTGGCCGAGAAGTGTGTCCTTAATCAAATGCAGCACATACTGTGACAGTACGCAGGGCATCACACAGTAGTTGTGGTGGGTGTGCATCAAACGCATTCATATTTACTCATGTTCAAAAGAGTAGCCAATACTTTGGAAGGCAATGCTGTCAACAGGGTGTGATCCAATTCGGAAAGCACAAAAACAAAGTATACTCAGGGCTTAAAAATGTTTCCCTGTCTGTCACCCCCTCAACATTTTGTCGATGTAATGACACTAGGGGTTCGATCTTGAGAGCCCCAATCACCTTTGCTTTATTCAGAAAAGGCCAATGAAAATTGGTGAGTGGAATTGTTATGCCGCTCTCTGCACCGGATAATATGGGTATAAAAGGAGATGGATTGCACCACTCATTCAGACTTGTTCTTCGGAGCCGAGCACATGTATGTGCTCACCTGCCCCAGCCACCGGCCACTGTTGCAGGCTTGCGGGGCAGCACTCCCGGATGATCTTCCCGGTGGGGCGTCTGCCCTGCTTTGCCGCGAAGCACCCACCCGGCGGGCGTGATGACATCAATCGTCTCCCTGGTGACATCAGTGCAGAGGCTGGGAGCCTGGAAAGTGCTTCAGTGGTCTCCTCTCCACCACGATGTGAGGCGAGGATACCTCGGTCCTTTGGACGGAGTTCCCCACCCTTCTGGCGAATGGAGTGGTAGATCCCATCCCCTTAGCCGAGACGCACAAAGGCTTTTACAGCCCTTATTTTATCGTGCCAAAGAGAGGGGGTGGTTTGCACCCAATTCTGGATCAGCATGTCTCAAACTAAGCCTTTTACAGGCTTCTGTTCAAGATGTTGACACAGAAGTGCTTTCTGGCATCAGTACGACATCAGGTTTGGTTCACGGCCATCAACCTGAAGGACACATAATTTCATGTAATCGATCCTTCCTCAACACAGACCCCTTCTTCAGTTTGCATTCAAGGGACAAGTATACCAGTACAAGGTCCTCTGTTTCGGTCTGTAACTGTCTTCTCATGACTTTACCAAGTTTGCAGAGGCCACACTGGTCCCACTAAGGGAGAAGGGCACCCCGCATCCTCAATTATCTCGTCGACTTGCTGATCCTTGCCCACTCGCAAGTTCTATTGTGTGCGTAAAGGGACCTTGTGCTTCAGCACCTCGACCGACTGGGGCTTCATGTCAACTGGGAAAAGAGCAAGCTCTCCCCTGCGCAGAGCATCTCTTTACTCTGTATGGAGTTGGACAATAATGGCGTGCCTTATGAGCGAGTGTGCCCAGTTGGTGCTGGCCTGCTTGAAAACCTTCAGGCAGAAGATAGCGGTGCCTTGAACTGCAATTTCAGAGGCTCCTGGGGCATATGGCATCCTCAGCGGTGATACTCTTGAGATGCTCTTGAGGCATATGAGACCGCTCCACCACTGGATATAGACTCAAATCCTGAGGTGGACATGGCACCAAAGCACCCAGAGAGTGAATATCACGCCAAACTTTCAGCCCTTGGTCAGATCCATCATTTCTATAGGCTAGAGTTTCCATTAGAGCAGGTCACGAGGCATGTCATGGTCACGACAGATGCCTCGAATTTGGGCTGGGGTGCCACATTCATGGCAAGTATGTTTGGTCCGGACGGACAACACAGCAACCGTTGCATACACAAATTAACAGGGCAGTTAACAGGGCTCACGTCGCTTGTCACAACTTGACCACCGCCTCCTCCTTTGGAGTCAGCAGATGTTGAAGTCTCTGTGAGCCACTCATCTCCCGGGTGTCCTCAACTATGCAGCGGATGCGCTCTCACAATAGGTAACGCAGGTAACACAGTCCATTTGATTTGGGAGAGATTCAGGGAGGCGTCGGGTCTTTGATGTTGTTCCTACAGGAGGGACACAACGTCTCATTCCCTCCATCAGGGAACAGAGGTTAAATCTGTAACCAAGACATTTTAACTCGCTCTTATTTACTAGCTTTTTTCTTACCATGTGGTTTACCTTTTATGAGTTTGCACTTTTTTACAGCCATATGTTATGGCACCATAGAACAGCTCCTCTAAGCCTCTTTCAACCATCGTTTCTCAATTTACACAAGCCTGTTCCTTTGCTTCCGGGTAGGTGAAAGTAACAAATATGCTGTTTTGCTTACTGCCCCACCCCCTCTGCCCCCCCCCCCTTTTCAAAAGCATTAAGATGCTTCAGGCATTTGTGTTTTTCTCTCGCTCTCTTTATCTTTGCCTCAAAAAAGTCAGAGGGCTATTTTCAAGAGGAATCCAAACACAACGGAGCGAGACAAAGGCAAACAGACAACAAAAATAATCCCAACAAAAGTAATCCCATAAATAATGAGATGTAGAGGTATGACTATGGAAACACAGCAGTAGCTGATGAATATAGTAGATGGAGAAGAGGTTATAAGGTGCAGTACATAAGACAGGTGGTATCTTTCTGTGAAAACATGGTTCTCCCAGGGATAAAGATATAACCCTGAGATCTGGATATGCCTTTAGCTGTATACAAGATGTTTATGAAAAACTTTTTTTCAAAGATCTTTCAAAAGAGCAGATATTGATTTTGCTATTTGATTGTGCCAATTTTCTTTACCTTTTACGTATTCTCGCTGTAGGCAACAACTAAAAGTACAAAGCCCAAAATGTGAAAATTTTTAGGTTTTTTACTTGGCAACTGAAGGTAGTTTTGATTGTTGGCATGTAGTGTTTGGTGTTCTATTACAGAATTCTAACATTAAAATCTTATTGTTAAGTGTTACAGAGACTTTTGATAGGTGTCTTGTCTGCTCAGAAAAAGTACCTGATAATCACACGTCTCCTCTAAAGTTTCGAAAGAGATATCAATAATGTCTCAAAAACTTTTTAATTTTTTCATGAAAAACTTTCTCATCTTATACTCCTAATTATTACCATATTAAAGGAATATTCCAGGTTCATCTCAATCGGCAGCATTTGTGGTATTATGTTGATTACCACAAAAATGTATTACGAATCTCCTTTTCTGTAAAAAAAAAAATGTAGGTAACAGTTGAGGCACAAAAAATGGAAGTGAATGGTCCAATGAATATGGGGGATGGGAGGGGGGGGGTTAAAGGCAGAAATTTGAAGTTTACAATTTTATAAAAGCACCTACATTGTTTCTTCTGGGAGGGATGATGACCTTTGGTCCCTCAACATAGGGGGGGCGAGGGTCAAAAGGTGGTCAACATCACATGGCCTGCCAAACTGTGTTTGTTTACACCATGCTTTTCACCCTAATTCCAAGCCATGGCAACATGGGAGCAATGGCACGGGAGAGTGCTGCTGGAATGTGGATTTTAAAATAAGAGCTGGGGTTCGCAAAACACAGTCAGAATGGGTTTGCAGTGAAATGAAAACACAGCGGTGCTGCAGCATTTTGGATACTGACATGTAGTTGTCACAAGGGCATTCCAGGCTGGAGAGGCTGGGAAGGGGAAAAACAAAGTCAGCAGTACCCTCTCTCTCCCTTCCCCCGCTTCCCTCCCTTTCTTTTTTTCTCCCTCTTTCCCCTCTCTACTTATGTGGACAGTTTCATTTAAAGACACAATCTCTTCAGACAAGCAGGTTAAAGGGATGATTCTCCCAAAAATTGTATTCTGTCAATATTTACTCAACCTCTTGCTATTCCAACCTTCAATTACTTTCTTTCTTACCTGGAGCAAAAAAATGAGAAATTTAGAAAAATGTACTGAATGTACTGTACCATTTAAAAGAAATACTGGAACCAAAGGAGTTTCATGACTTCCTGTCAGCCTGATCTCATGAACATTACGTGACCATGTCTACCTTTTTGCAAAAATGAATTTCTCTGTACAGCAGATGCACTCTTTTCCGGGTTTTTCCCTCAGTTCAATAATTCACTCTAAACATTAAACAAACTTCTTTGCAAACACTCAATAGCTTCGGCACACAATGTCAACAGTAAGCAACGCTGCACGTTCTCTCTCTGGGCCCGCCCCAGCAGGTAGAAGCGGAGGATAAGGACCACTCACTTAATCGCCAAACACTCCTTTTCAATGGTGCTGTACTAAGATTGACTCAGCGAGTGTTTACAACTAATATACAGCACCGATCGCTCCTCCATCTCCTGCGAGAGTAATACCCCCTGCCCTCTGTCATATGCATCCGTCTTCAAAATAAAAGGGAGAGAACAGGGAAGAGCGATCCCCCACAAAAAGCAGATTTCACTTTCCGAAAAGCATGTTGGCACGACTCCATCCTCTGGACCGGATCGGGATCCCATTTTCGAGTGAGAGCACTCAGCAGGCTGGTGACGTCAGAGAAACTAGGCACCTTCAGTAGTAGCCAGCCAGCTCCAGAAACTGTCTCACCTCCTTTTTGGTCTTGGGCGCTGGGCAGGCCACGATCGCTGCTGTTTTATTCATTTGGGGACAAACCTGCCCATGGTCCAAGTGGAACCCCTGATCCCTAACTTCCTACCTGCCCAACTGCACACTTTTTCATATTGTCCTTGAGCCCCGCCCGCCGCAGCAATCTCAGGACAGCTCTTAGATGTTGCATATGCGGCCTGAGAATTTTGTCCATGAGATGCTGGAACGTAGCGGTTCTTGAAAAAGCAGTTTTTTCCAATAGCCAATAACCTTTCAATAAATCCAGTGTCGAATAAAATTGAGCCACCCTCAACCGATCGAGCAGTTCATCAATCTGGGGCATTGGTTATGCGTCAAATTTAGACACCGTGTTCACTTTTCGGTAGTTCACACAGAATCACCTCTGGCCCGAGCTCTGCCCACTCGGGAACTATCATCACCAAGGCCTGAGGGACTGCCTCCCTCCATGATTTTTGGAGGTTGAGATGGTAAACTTGATGCATTCGCTTAACCTAATAATCAAGATCTCCAACTCGCTGTGTGTCCTCAAAGGGCACTTGCCAATTGGTGAGTAATTTAGAGCTTGAGGTGGGCAGTAATACAAGCACTTTAGCTCCTGGTGTGAATACCCATAGTCGAGTGCCCCTGTCATACAGCCGGCTTTGACGTTCCTGAGCTTGGAGCAAATTCCTCTGTGTTAATTGACCCAAAGTGTGGAGCTTTGCTCTAAGATCAAGAACGTAGAGAACTTTGTTTTTACTGTTTGAAGGTCCCTCCTCCCAAGTTTCCCGTATGACGTTGAGCACATTGAGCGGCTTTGCTATACAAGCCTAATCATACAGGCAATGTAGAATGTGAAAGTGAAATTCCTGTAATCATCATTGCTGTTTGTCATATCTAATGCTGACTATTTAAAACAGAGATCACTTTTGCGAGCTCCAGCTTAAAGCTAAATTGTCTGAAAGTACCGTCTTTCACCTACTATTTGATGAGGGCGATAAATGACTCATCTGGTAAGTTTTGTTGCAGTAAACATTTGTCATGATGTTCTGCTGCAGTTGCCTGGCAACCTTTGCGAGATGAGAGAGATATGTATGGCAGGGCAGCCCACACTGCTCTATCAAGTTGCTGAGATGAAGCTAATTATTGCTCTAGTGAAATTTAAGGACAAAGACAAAGTCCTAATCTTCTCTCTAGCAAGCCAATGAAAATCCAATTTCTGGGTGATATTTCAGGATATGGTGAACCTTACTGGGACAACCTAACAGTTGGGTATTTAAGTTTAAATGTTGAAAATGTGATCATTTGCATCAAATACTCACCCTCATGTTGTTTCAAATCCATATGCCTTTGGTTCTTTTATAGCACAGATGAAGACAGAATTTTTGTCTCAGACACCATTCACTTTCATTTCATCTATTGCATACAATTATAAATAAATGGTGACTAAGGATCTCATTTTGCCTCACATATCAATTTGTGTTCCACTGAAGAAAGTAAGTCATACAGGTTTAAACAACACAGGTTTCAGTAAATGACAACAGAATTAAAATTTTTAGGTGTAAACTGTCCCTTTAAGGGCTCGTACAAACAAAAGTTAGTTGAGAATGTGCCTAAATAGTTTAAAACGGAAAATAATAATTTAGGCTCTTCAGATCTGAAATTGTCCAGATTGTATAGACTAGGCAATACTACACAAATAAAAATTCTGTGCCTTCCTAGATTGTTTGAAAATACTGAAAGCAAAAAGGAGTGATTTGTAAATTATATTCAACCTTTCCTATATCGAAAGCACTACAACTTCACATCATATGATGTTTTACTTTGTGAATTTCATTGTTTGTTTGTTTGTTTTTTAAATGTACAGTAATTTCAAATCAGATGATTGCAACACGTTCCAAAACAAAGTTGGGACAGACGAGTGTTTACCACTGTGAAACATCACAATTTCTTATAATAACACTGGAGCGGAGGGGGGCGGGGCTGGGTCGGAATATCGCGCGCCCGGTCCCCAATCGGCCTGATGAGGCGCGCGAGGGATAAAGGCGGCCGGTGACGATTGTTCGAGAGAGAGAGAATTACGGGCATGTCTGTCATGTGTGTTTGTTTATGTGTTTTTGGTTTGAGTTTTCATTAAATTATGATTTATATTGACAAGCCGGTTCTCGCCTCCTCCTTGCCCATCCTTTAACTGTTTTATGTTATATCCAATACCAACTAAGCTCTTAAAAGAGGTTTTCCCTGTAATCTCAGAACCTCTTCTTAATATTATTAACTCTCGCTATCCTTAGGACATATCTGTTATGAAGGGTGAGGAAACAGGACAAGACAGACGAGAGGTGCGGATCCAAATGCGGTTTTTAATGACTTTAACACATAAGAAATAAAAGGTAAACACAAAGGAAAGTCCACAATGGGAAAAACTGGAAACTTGAACACAATGAACAGATTAAACACCATGAAACAAAACACAAACAAAACTAAGAACTCGGGTAGGGAACACGGACCAGGCTAGGAAACATACAAGAAACGAACGACAATCGGCAGAGACTCAACAAAGAAAAGCTCGGAGGGCGGAGCTCTGGAAAGCTCGGGAACCTCGGAAGGCGGAGCTCTGGAAGGCTCGGAAGGCGGAGCTCTGGAAAGCTCGGAGGGCGGAGCTCTGGAAAGCTCGGAGGGCGGAGCTCTGGAAAGCTCGGAGGGCGCTGGCTCTCGGATGGTCGTGGCTACTGGCGCTGGCTCTTGGACGGTCATGGCTACTGGCGCAGGCTCTTGGACGGTCAGGGCTACTGGCGCAGGCTCTTGGACGGTCAGGGCTACTGGCGCAGGCTCTTGGACGGTCAAGACCACAGGCGCTGGCTCAGGGACAAGGACTCAGGCTCGCTCACAGTGAAATGCGTGGGCTCTAGCTCGCTCACCGTGGCTGACGAGGACTCAGGCTCGCTCACAGTGACATGCGTGGGCTTTAGCTCGCTCACCGTGACATGCGTGGGCTCTGGCTCACTTACCGTGACATGCGTGGGCTCTGGCTCACTTACCGTGACATGCGTGGGCTCTGGCTCACTTACCGTGACATGCGTGGGCTCTGGCTCACTTACCGTGACATGCGTGGGCTCTGGCTCGCTCACCGTGGCTGACAAGGACTCAGGCTCGCTCACAGTGACATGCGTGGGCTTTAGCTCGCTCACCGTGACATGCGTGGGCTCTGGCTCGCAGACCGGGGCTGGCGTGGGCCGAAAGGCGGAAGCCCGTCTTCTCTCCCTCCTCCGGGCTGACGAAGTGGGCTGCGCTGGCTCGTGGTAGGTGACTGGCGTGAGGGTCGGTTCGCAGACAGGTGGGGCTGGTGTTACTGGGGCCGCCGGAGGTGGTCGAAGGGACTCCATTGTGGATGGCAAGGTAGAGTCCTTCTCAGCAACGCCCACAGTTAACGGTGAGCCGCAGACCACGAACGTCATCTCCACGAATCTGCAGAGAGTCCACTCGTGCGTTGCTGGTGGCAACCGCTCCCTCAACGAGGCGTTCAGGTTGCCCCTGAAGTAGACCACCAGGGCAGAATCCGGGAAGTCGGAGACGCTAGCCAGCCTGAGAAAATCGCCAATGTGAAGCACTGCCGGTCGGTCCTCTTGCTTCAGACACAGCAGCCGATAATTGGCCTGTTGAACCGCTGGATCCATTTTTGGGTCGATTGTTCTGTTATGAAGGGTGAGGAAACAGGACAAAACAGACGAGAGGTGCGGATCCAAATGCGGTTTTTAATGACTTTAACACATAAGAAATAAAAGGTAAACACAAAGGAAAGTCCACGATGGGAAAAACTGGAAACTTGAACACAATGAAACAGATTAAACACGATGAAACAAAACACAAACAAAACTAAGAACTCGGGTAGGGAACACGGACCAGGCTAGGAAACATACAAGAAACGAACGACAATCGACAGAGACTCAACAAAGAACCAGGGTTTAAATACACAGACAAAGTGGAGACAGAACGAGACACAGGTGGAAACAATGATGAGTGCAGGCAGTGAGGGAGGCCGGAATTGTGGGAAATGTAGTTTTAGACAAGGACAGTGAAACACGGGCGGACAACAAAGAAAACGTGACATGGAGCGTGAACGGTGGCGGGTGAAAAGGAAAACACGGAGCAGACAAGGAACCAAGACAAGAAAGTGAATAGAGAAACATAGAACACAAGACAACAGTGAACATGACAGAATAAAAGAGACTACAAAAAGACTACAAAACCAAAACAGGAATTAAACTAAACTTCACGATGACAGTACAAAAACAAAAGACAACAGGGAACATAACAATATCCCAAGAAACTTTAAAATGGCAGTTAAGAAGCCACAGCTTGATCCTGGAGAATTAGCTAATTTTAGACCAATTTCAAATCTCCCATTAATGTCGAAAATACAATAAAATGTAGTGTCCTCCCAACTATGTTAATTTCCACAGGGAAATGGTATATATATGAATCACAGTACAGAGACTCTTTTCAGAGTTACAAATTACTTGCTCTTATCATCTGATCACGGCTGCATTTCTCTTCTAGTGCATTTAGATCTTAGTGCTGCCTTCGACACCACAGATCACAACATACTATTGAATAGAATTATGTTGCCATTTGTGGACTTGCATTAGCGTGGTTTAGGTCCGGAGTATAGTATGGAGTGTCACAGGGATCAGTTTTAGGGCCTCTGCTTGTCTCCTTATACAGTATATGCTTCCCCTGGGAGATATTATCAGGAATCGTGGAATAAGTTTATATTTCTTCTAAACCTGACAAAATTTCACAATTCTCCAAATTATCAGAGTGTATTAATGAAAACAAAGATGGGATGGCCAGAAATTTCCTTCTACTCAATTCCGACAAAACAGAGGTACTATTTATTGTACTAAAAGCCTATAAAAAATAAGCCTCTAAAATATAAGTTGACTCTCGATGTATGTACTGTTACTTCTAGAGTAAAGAACTTTAACATCAGAAATATTGCTAAGTTATGACACATGCTCTCTGTTGCTGATGTCGAAAAACAAATTAATACATTCATGATTAGATTAAAGCAATGCATTGCTGGGAAGATGTACCGAAATTTAAATAAAAAGAAACTTCAATTTGTTCGAAATGCATCAGCCAGAGTGCTGACTAGAACCAAGGAATATGATCAGATTAGGCCATTTTATCTTTGTTACATTGGCTACCTGTTAAATTTCATATTAATTTTAAAATTCTATTAACTACATGAAAAGCTTTGAATGGCCTAGCTCCACAGTACTTAAGTAACCTTCTGTTACGCTATATTCCATCACGTTCATTACAATAACAAAATTTTGGCCTGTTAATAGATGCCTAGAATATCAAATACACAAAAGGAGGTAGATCCATTTCCTATTAGGCTAGCACTGTTTGGGATGCAGACACACTCACTCAGTTTAAGTTTAGACTTAAGGCTCATCTATTTAGCCAGGCATGCACCTAATTTATCCATCAAATCACAAATAGGCTGCTTTAGTTAGGTCTGCAGGAACCAGAAACATTTCTTAGAAACATTTCTCATAATCTATAAATCTGTAATAAAATGAATGATCTCTGCCTGCATCACCTTTGTCTATTGATGGACAACACTCTTGAAATGGAATACATAGATTTCAATTCATTTCCAACAAAAGCCTTCATCAGCCAACTAAAAAAGGACAATTCATCTATGTGAACTTCTGCAGCTAATCTAGGATGGACTTCAAAGATATTAGTTATTAATCTTACAGTTCATACAACATCTATGTTTAAACACTGGCCCTTAACACTTACTTAGTTTACACATTTTAAACCATGACTTGCACTTAACACAAATAACTAATATTTTCATTATATTAATCTTGTTTAGCCAGAGGGGAACTGGCCACCACAGTGAGCCTGGTTTCTCCCAAGGTTATTTTTCTTCATTAACCAACATCTTATGGAGTTTTGTGTTCCTTGCCACAGTCAACTTTGGCTTGCTCACTGGGGTTCTAAATACATTTATTGTTTCAATCAATTTACAATCATATTTAATCAAACTACACAATGATGACTGTAAGACTCTATAGATATTACTGTTCATTTTCTGCTAAAGCATGATTTTCTGTAAAGCTGTTTGAATCTATGTGTGTTGTGAAAAGCGCTTTACAAATAAAAATGACTTGACTATGTGGTTTGAAGTTGTCCAGCTGGAAAATGCAGGGACGTCCTTGGAAAAGACGGTGCTGGGTGGCAGTATATGTTGCTCCAAAATGTTTACATATATATCTGCATTCATGGTGTCCAGGCCAATACAGACACTGGCTTTTGGACCTGATGCTAATAACAGCTTGGATGGTCCTTTTCCTCTTTGGCCCGGATAACATGATGGCTGTGTTTTTTTTATCTCTTCGGACCAAAAAACACAGTTCCACTGTTCTACTTTCCATCTAAGATGAGACCGAGCCCAGAGAAGTCGGTAGCGCTTCTGGACAGTGCTTTTACTTTGAATAGTAAAGTTTTAACTTGGATCTGTGGATGCGGCGAGTGGTGTTTACTAAAAAGGTTTTAAAAAGTAATCCCATGTTTTTAAAGACCGTGACGTCATATGGATCAGAGATCACGCACATTCAGAAGTATTTTTCGTCTTGCCCTTTACGCACCAAGATGTGACCAGATTCCTTTAATCTTTTAACTATATTGTGCACTGTAGAGGGTGAAAAGCCCAAAATCCTTTCAATTTGTCTTTGGGGAACATTGTTCTTAAAGTGCTGGATTATTTGCTGATGCATCTGTTGGCAAGTCTTGAACAATCTTGCTCTTGAAAGACTTGGCTGTTTTTGGAGGCTCCTTATACAGTATAAAGTACTATGACACAATTGCCTTTCCTGTTTGTGACAGTTGTCAGCAATTGTTTTATCTATGATTAATTGATTTCCTTTTTTTTCTGCTGTTGATGAAGTTATTTTAAGAAGTACACATGCAATTGCATTCTCTCCTTTGTTGCAGGTCATCCCAGGTTAAGCTGCTGGGTGTATGAGAGAGAGTAGCGTCTTGAGCACTGCTTCGGCCACAACTCCGTATTTAATGATGAAGTACTAGGGCTTGTGTTTTATAGTTGTGGCGCTTGCGATTCTTACCTTAGATGGAGTTTGTGTTCCGCGTTTGAATTTGAGCACTTGTAGCCTAAATCAATGGTGGAGAGAGCTGATCATGCAGACGGTAGCATTGTGTCGGTGATGGGCATGGATGTTTCTTTCATTATTTAAATTAAGCAGGGATTATTGCAGTTTAAACAAGGATACACAGTGTTGTTTTGTTTATAGGGAGGGTATTTTGTAGGGATGTCATTTCTTTTTATTTGGCGCTAGAGTTGCTAGTTCATATCCTTTATTGTTTCGAAAATATGGTGGTTTGACTGCAGCGCTACAGAAGTGCTTTTTTGTTTTGAACTGATTGTCTTGGCCCAGTAATTCAGCGTGTGATGCAGTAAGAGAATAATATTGTTTTGTAATAAATTTTTTGTCAATAATTTGTCCAACTATTATTGTTTGTATATATGCATGATACAAACATTGTAGTAACATTGATCATGCCTGGAGATTTTTTTTGTTGTTGTTTGTTTTGGTACAGCAAGGATTTTTCTCATCATTTTTCCCCTTAACTTTTGAGCCTGAAGACCTTTTTACCCATTTTTTTCCCTTCCCATGGGTTTTTGTGAATAGCTTGTCTCTACAATTTTTTTGACTTCATAAGAATTGCTTCATTTATATAAAATTCTTAATTGTTGCATCTATATTGTTATAACCCACAAGGCATTGATGAAAACGTATTTTCATATTTTGGTATACTCACCCATGGTTGTTGATGTTGTAAGGTATTAAAAGGTAAATGATCCAGGGCCTAGACTATAATTCGCTGTGTTCAAGTTAATTGTACTACTGTGTCATGTGATGAATGTCTGTCTGTGATCTGATTTTATTGAACAATAGAGAAAAGTTCAAACAGTATCTTCCTGTTCCTTGTGTTATTTTAAATTTATAAGAGAACTATTTGTCTATTACATTTACACAGATACAGTCTTGTTAAGGATAACTGGAGTTAATTTAATAACTGTGGTGGTTTTAACCCCTGGCACCTGAACCCAACCTATTAATGCCAACACTGCGACATGTTTAACATCTCCGGTTTCACATTGCCTTATTTCAACTCCTCAAATTGTTATTAGTCTTAAATTGCCCCTATCTCAACTTTTTTGGAGAGTGTTGCAATCATCTGATTTTGATCATCTGAATAAAATTACTGTGCATTTAAAAAATAAAACAAAATTCACAAGGTAAAAAACATCATATTATTATGAGTAGTTGTGGTGATTTCAATATAGCAAAGGGTGAATATAATTCGTAATTTGTTTTTATTAGCATTTTTCATACTGTCCCAACTTACAATCAGGTTGACGCACTAATCATGGATGTGTGTATGTATCTTTACGTTTTGGAGGGGCTGGGTTGAATGTTTGTACGAAAGACCAAGAAGTGTGGCCAAAGGTGTGTGTTTGTGTCATATATTAGCATTGCTCAGGTAAGACCTGTCAATCTTACTTTATTTATTTTTTTAGCTATCATCCAGGAAGGAAATATGGAAATAACATACGAAATTAAGCTTTTCTTCAAACAGCTCAGTTCAAGCATCAGACTGCTTAATTTAATAGTTTGAGGCTGTCAATTACATTCAGGGGAGCAAGCAGTACACTGTCAATTTCATCCTGTTGGCTGGAGTATTAATTTCCAATGACTCTTGTTGCTTGGAGACCAGCATAAAGTTGGATTGCTTCAATGTTTATTTACCAGAGTGCTTTCAGCCAGTCGTGGGGAATAATGCTAGACATACTTAAGATGGGAATAATGTCCTCAGTTCAGTGCAGTGAACTCACAGTCTGTATTGTGGCATTTCCAGATTTTCCAGGGGTAGAAAGAATAGTGAAAAATCTAACTCTGGAAGAAGTACTGTTACTTCACAAAAAATGTTGTGTGAGTAGAGTAAAAGTAGCTGTCCTAAAAACTACTCAAGTAAGAGTAAAAGAGTAGCCCATTTAAAAGTACTCATGAGTAGTGTGTATTGAGTACTGAGTTGCAAAACCTATTGTCACGATTCCCTTGTTGTCTGCCCTGGGTTTCACTTGTCATTGTTAAATGTACTACACTTCCCAGAATCCACCTGCCATCACCACTGCCATTTTGTTCATTGTTCTCACCTGTGTCTAATTCAGTCATCACTCCCTGGTTATTTAAGCCCTGCTTTTTGTTCACTCCTTGTCGTTCGTTGAATGTTGTCAAGCCTGATCTGTGTTTCCCTGCCTGAGTTCTTAGTTTATGTTTGTTTCCCCATCGAGGGTTTTTTCCTTTGTATTTGTTTTGTATTTTGTTAATAATAAAGAAGCCTGCATTTAGATCCTCTCTCCTCGCTGCCTCATTCCTAACACCTATGCCCCATTCTAATGAACACTGTATGCCGACTTTTAAAATACATCACTTATCTATGATAAACACTACATGAATCTGATTCCAAAAAATAAAAGGGAGACATGATAACAGAAATTAAAAGATTAAAAAGTTATTTTCAATACACTGATCACATTGTAATGTATTAAACAATTACATTAAAATCAGTTTATGTGTAGGGTCTAAATTTCCCTTAATGCTAACAGAGCATTATTGTTGTGCATAAAACATGTTTAAACAATGCAAGGAATGCAAAAAAAATGCTAAATAAGCAGGATCCCTTGGCATGTCATGTCCTGCACAATAGAGGCGGTAGGGCTGGCAAGGAAAAAGTTGTTTGGTACTGGGGCTTCATCATGCTTAAAAAGGAATAATTCACCCAAAAATGTAAATTCTCTCATCATTCACTCACCCTCATGCCATCCTGGATGTGCATGACTTTCTTTCTTCTGTAGAACACAAATTAAGATTTTTAGAAGAATATCTCAGCTCTTTTGGTCCATCCAATGAAAGTGAATCGGTGCTAAAATATTGAAGCTCCACAAATCACATAAATCAGCATAAAAGTAGTCTAATCCATGTGCCTCCAGTGATTTAATCCATGTATTCAGAAGCAAAATGATAGATGTGGTGAGAAACAGATCAATATTGAATTCCTTTTTTACTATTAATTCACCTCCCTGCTCAGTCAATCTCCACTTTAACTTTCACTTTCTTCTTGTGTTTGATTCACATTCCTCATGCATATCGCCACCTACAGGACAGAGAGAAGAATTTCTAGCACAAATTGACTTATATATTGATCTGTTTCTCACCCACATCTGTCATATCAATTCTGAAGTCATGGATTAAGCCACTGGGGTTGTATGTATTACTTTTATGCTGCTTTTATGTTCTTTTTGGAGCATAAAAAAATTGGCACCCCTTCACTTACATTGAGTGGACCTACAGAGCTGAAATATTCTTCTAAATATCTTAATTTGTGTTCTGAAGAAAGAAAGTCATAGACATCTGGGATGGCATGAGGGTGAGTAAATGATAAGGGAATTTTAATTTTTATGTGAATTATTTCTTTAAATAGCACATGGGGGGGGGCACTTTGTCCTCCTTTTGAGATATAATGTTCAACATTTATTTAGTTCTTGTATCTTTTGAGAAAATAAATAGTTGTGTTCTCATTCTAATGCAAGTTTGTGACTGGTGGAATGTTCTGCTGAAGCATTGCTCTGCAAGGGTTGATACTTTTCTATCTTTATAAAGGCTAGGCCTAAGCAAAATTATAAATTATTTTATCATCTCTACTTTCCTGGTAATTTATTATACAAATGTACACACTCTCTACATCTGGGGTCAGTATTATTAAAAAACAAAACTATTTTCAAAAGGTATTATTATTAAAAATGTTACTGTTTTATTCTATTACATTAATACCTTTAAAGCTACTCAAGTTATTCAGCCACAAGTAGTGAGTGGTTTTCTCGTTTCCTTGTTAATGTTGTTTGATTAATAGTCTTAATATGACAGCCTACTAGACAGTGATCAATTCAGTTACATGTACACTTCAAGTCCAACATTTTGATGCAAATATTATTTTTGTCCACTGTTTAAATTCACTTTAGACATAAACGACTGCCTTTACATGAAATACTTACCAAGGCATTTGCGGAATTATAAAGTGTATTTGATCGTTTAGGCGGGAACCCGATAGCGCTCAAACATTTGCCGCCTGTCAATTAAACAGCACGCAGCTACAGACATCAGGAAATAAAAAGCCAATCTTTTATATTTCATCTAGATCAACCAACCAGTGGTGCTCCTGCTATCGCAATTTATGTAATGAACACCCCTGTTCTAGATGTAGAATATAGGCTAAATATAGAAAACTACTAGATCGTTTTATTGCCCAGCCCTATTGATAACATTGCATTAATCTCTCATGGCAGCCCAATAATCTCAGTGATAGATAGTTCAATTACAGGCTACATTACAGACCCACAGAATCTAGTAAACAGAAATATTACATTTACCTCAATATGTTTCTTCAAATTAGAGGCAGGTTTAATGCTGATATATAGTTTGAGCAAGTTAATCTTACTTGACACGATCAAGCAATTGCCATTTTTAACTGCGTAAATCCCTTTTAGGTGCTGCTGTGATGTTCAGGTGTTGAACTGTGTTTTATGGATTCTCCACAGTTGGCGCCAGATCTGCAGCTGCTGTTAAATTATTTTACGTGTGATTTGATTTGACGGGAGTCACTAGACTCTCCCTAGCCAATCATGTTGATAGATACAAATAAAATCAGGAAAGGGATGTAGCGAACACAGACAGTGGGAAAATAGCACAGTAAAAGTACAGTTACAGTACTTCAAATATACTCAAGTAAAAGTATCAAACTATTTAAAAAAGTACAATTAATTGCAGTTAGAAAAAAGTAGTTAATTACAGTAACGTGAGTATTTGTAATTTGTTACTTTACACCCCTGCTGCAAAGATGACTTAAATGCAGAAAAAGAAGCCAACAAAGTACAAATCATAACAAGTGGTATTGAGTTGACAAAGCTATCTCACTTTCGACAGTTTATCTTCTGCACGATGAAGACAAATACAACGCAGTTAATCACAGGAAGTCAAAAAGAGGAGCATGTTCCATTATCAGAAATGTTAATGGGGTAGTTCTCCCAAAAGTTAAAGCTGAAATCATTTACATACCCTCATGCTGTTATTGTTTTTTGTTTTGTTTTTCTGTGGAACACAAATTATGTTATTTTTATGTTCAAGCTTTTTTCCATATAATGAAAATGAATTAAGTAAATTAAGTTTTATAAGGCATGATTATTAGGAATTAACTTAAATGTTGGTCTATGATCACACAAAACTCTTTCACACACTGTGAATAATTTACATGTTTCCATTGATCATGTTATAAATATTGGGGGCCACGTGTATTTAAACTGGAAGTCAAATGCAACAACACATGGTGCGTTTCATCTGAACTCACCTTTAAAGCCATTTTTATTGGAAATTCACTTTGAACACACGGTGAATTCTAGAAAGTTTCATTTTTAGATTAATCAGTAGTCTGTAAACCTTTCACACCTGTGACACAATGATGTGCCTCTAATCATTAGACTTTTATCTGTTTTCTGCCCATTAACAAATCCTCTTATCTGTCAGAAGCATGTCTTTCTAGTAAGACTATAAAAAAACTTTTTTAATGATCTTATGAGGACTATTTTCACATATTCCATCATAAAATACAATAAAAGAATACTATGGCCAAGGTTAGCATACTAGCAGTAGCACCATGAATGCAGACAGTAAAATTTGATATTACACCTTATGTACTGCATATATTTTATTTTCAACTATCACTGAGTGGTTATAACAACTTTTTTTTACTGATCTCATGTGGATTCAGTTCATATAATGAGGCAGAAAGCATCAAATTCATTGAATATGCAGCCTGAAGCAAACGATAGTTAGAGATGCAGAACTGTTCAAGTAAACAGAAAACAAACCTATAACAAAATACTAGAAATTGCCAGGGAGATTTAGACAAACATATTTTCTAAATCGTCTATTTATCCACAACATCTTTTCTCAGTCTAAACATTATTATTACACTTAACACTGAGTTTATAAGGATAATGTCCTTATATTGTGGTCTGGGTTAGAACAATCCAGGAGCAAACTGCATCGTCTGCTGCCTTCGGACATCATTATAAGTACAACGGATAACGAATCTGTGTTTCCCAAAAGCCTCGCAAGCTTAAGTTGATCGTAGAGACCATTGGCTCCAATGGTTTCTACGATCTACTTAGGCTTACAAAGCTTTTGGGAAATCGAGCCCTAATCTGCACCTAAATCTATACATAACGAATATAAAAATTGGAGATTGCTTTAAAGTTTTCCATGTTGTTAGTGACTTTTGTTTATGTCTCACTGTCAAGAAGCTAGTTAGCTGACTTCTTTGGCACTGTGAAACAAAAGATCAACCAGAAAAAGTCTATGTCACTTCCCCAGCTGAGGTCCTTTCTTCAGCTAATCAATTACGCATGGTGTCATATATTGGACATAGAGATGAAGACCGTAGTGCGACAATGCAAAATCCTGTGGAAGCTTGATTATTACTGCCGATTTAAATGTACCCAATGATGATAGAATTTTCATTTTGGGGTGAAATATCCCTTTAATTGTTATTAAACACTCATCAGCCATAATGTTGACAATAGTGACTGTGATGTATCCACCAAAAATGTACTTTACTTACAGTAATCAATTGATATTGGCAATGCAGTAATGAAAAATGCAAATATTTAAGAGCGCATCTTAAATGTTGATTTAGAATGATTTTTTTACAAACACAATTTACCTCTATTTCTAACCCTGCAATGTAATTAGGCCCTGTGGAATCTGGCTGTTGACCCTGCATTTCTGTTACCGGAGTGTGAAATGAAGCAGATGATGGCAGAATTCCACAATCATTTAGCCATGGTGAGTTGAAATTCACAAGACGGGGTAGCGACTACATAGCAGAGAGCAAGATAATGTCATAATATGGAGAACGTTTTCAAGAGTCAGCGGCTAATACTGTGTTTGCGTGGCAATTGCTTCGCCAGTAACAACACAAAGGTTTGTTGTTAACACTCCATTATCACTCCTGAAAATTAATGACAGAGCTTAAATACATACTCAAAAAAAGAGAAAATGCATCAAACTGCTGTTTGGGCAAATTCTTAGGTCAAGTACAGGTGTTGTTGAACTGTAACATTTAGTCAGGGGCGGATCTACCGGGGTGGCATGGGGTGGCAAATGCCACCCTAAGAAAAAGTATTGACACCTCATCTACCACCCCAGCATTATTGTTGTTGATTTTTACATTGTGTAGGGATTTATTCATGTCAGACTGCCTAAACTCTCACTGAACGCATAAATGACTAAAGACTCATTGATTGATTACAGCAACAACCAATGCTGTGATTGTTTACAACAGCAGCCAATCACAGCATAGCCCAATTGCCTACATACTATTGCAGTGTTTGGGCTCTCACAGGCTGATGATCTCATTTCCTCAACAACTATGACCACATGTACAACTATGTGGAAAAAAAAGAGGTAAAAGATTAATTCACTGAATAATTATTAGATGCATCGCTGTCAGTTATAGATTGAGACGGATGAGACGTGTCCTTGCAACATTTTGAAATAGCTGTCGTCAGTTATGTGTATAATCCAGATGAAACAGCTCCAGTTTTTGAATAGGAGTTTCTATTTCATCTGTGTGTGTTTTGACTGGTGATCCGGCACTGGAATGTGTTATTTTGAATGTTATGATAAGTGTTCATTGGGGCTGTTGTCAGTGTCGTTTAGTGTCTGCAGTTTTTCAGCAGCTCGTGCTCTTTTCCGTGTCCTCCATTGTGATGGCCTTCTTGGCCGTATTTTGTGTGTGTGTGTGTGTGTGTGTGTGTGTGTGTGTGTGTGTGTGTGTGTGTGTGTGTGTGTGTGTGTTGTCTTTATCTCTTTTTCTTACTCTTTCTTTATTGCTTTCAGGAGTGGGGTAACCAGGTGAGCTGATTGTTGATTGGACAGACCAGTGAGCAGTGTGTTTCCTCCCTATGTAGTGTTCCATGGCTGGGTTGTGTGAATCTGTGTTATCTCGTTCAAGGGCGCTCAGGTGCATTCCAGGTTCCTGCTGCTGGAGCAGAGAGTTTGTGGTGGTCGCTGTCTGAATTTTGGAGTTTGCTGTTCTTTTATATATAGAACTGTCAGTAAATGTGTTTCTGCTACTCTCGTCTCCCAGCATCTTTTATTGCATTTTATTTTTAAAGTGTAACACCCATCCACTGACTTATAGATGCAATCTTGTTTTATTAATATAAAAAGTTATATTTGGGCGAATTAGAATCCATAACCTCTAAATGCAGGTGGCGGTGAAGTGGAAGATTATCAGTGAATAACAACATTTAATTTCTCTCATAATGCAATGGCATGGCTTCAGATGTCTTACAATCAGTAGTGTAGTCTAGGGCATATGTAGGCATATGCTGTATGCCCACCTATCTTTCTTGTGATTTTGCATATGCCCACATTAAATTATTGATGATACATGTGGCTGCCAGTACAATGAGTAGTCTTTTGACCCAGAACTTTTTCAATCTACTAACGCAATGCCGCAGAGTTGTGTAAAGTGTACAGAGATTATCTCTAAATGCACACTTTCAGAAATTAACAGTATGCCCACCTCTTTCAGAAATTCAGAGTACACCCACCTTTTCAGACACTACTACAATATAGTTCAAAATTGAATGGACTGCTTTTATGATACTCTTGTGAGGGTTTTTGTCCTTTTTGGAGCTTGAAAGACAGTCAGTATGAACTGTTGTTGTATGGGTTGTATGGATGAAGCTTTGTAAAGAATTAAAAAAAAAAATCATTAGAAATATAACAGCATCAATTTTCAGAGCGACATACATTTACATTACATTTACATTTATGCATTTGGCAGACGCTTTTATCCAAAGCGACTTACAGTGCAATTATTACAGGGACAATTCCCCCGGAGCAACCTGGAGTTAAGTGCCTTGCTCAAGGACACAATGGTGGTGGCCGTGGGGATCAAACCAGCGACCTTCTGATTAACAGTTATGTGCTTTAGCCCATTACGCCACCACCACTATGACATGCGTGTGAAACAATAACATAACATGAAGAATGCATAAATCCAGTTCTGTATTAGTATGGCACATACATCAAGTACAGATTTACAACATGAGCCTGCTCTTGTACCAGTATTCAGTCTCTAAAATATCTGCCAGTAAATTGAGACAGAGGCAGAAGACTGTTTGAGAGCTAACAGACAGACCTGTAACAACAACAATGCTTGCAACTCCGTAAATCAATTGGAAACTTGATGAACCATGGAGGTGTAATTGTTGCAAAAGTTGCCTCATGCTTCAGCACTTTATTACTGACTGAACTTATCGTCACGTCTGCCATGAGCACACACACACACACACCACTTAAAAAGGCTAAATGAATTGATTAATGGTGACTTTGTCAAAAATTGGCTCTATATAGTCTGTAAGCATCCTGTCTTTGCATGATGAAACAAATGAAGGGTTGAGAAGCCAGTCTGCCTTCCCACTGTGAGAAGCAGTATTATGATGATTGTTAAACACTAAATTAGAACATTTTTGATAACTGAAATAAAAGTCAAAACTAACATAGGCCTAACTGGAAAAACTTAAACTAAAATTGAATATATTTTCTTTACTCCAAAACTCACTACAAATGACTAATTCATTTTAGTTTGTGATGCACAATAGGCTATACTATAACATTTGAAACCTTTACAACCCAACTTCCTTAAATATAAATCTATGAAAATGCCACTAGATAGTGATATGACTAGACGACCCTGAGAATTTTAACAGTGTTAAACATATTTCAAAGATATTTAGCCTACAACTGTAATGTATACAGTAAACATTTTAACTTGTAGACGAGAGAAGTTTATTACAGGTTACTGACATACAGTAAACCAGTCTTTTGTATTGCATAAATAAATAAATATGGAATGAGTAAACAAATTTGTTTATAGACATTTCTTTTCTTCAAAATAAAGTGTTGAAAAGAGGCTAGCTAAAATGCGATGCCTATTGTATTGATTTGAAATTCTGTTGGATGATTGGTTGGTCTCTAGGGGAAAAAGAGTCGTACCTTTTTAGATGAGCCAAGTCATACAATATGTTACAATTTCACCATCCCGTGCCAATTATTACATGTTGTCATAAGTCAAAAAACATATCATGTCATGGCTATGTTGGAAATAAGAACTAAAATAATTCTGAATGCTGGAATCTCATCAGTACAAATCAATACACTAGGATGACACTGTAGATTAATCATTTGAGAATATTGACAGACATGTCAAGCAATGGCAAAGGCATGGCTTTAACTCACTAATGTGATGCCAGAATCTCAAAATGGTTCTCATGTGATCAGTCCTTTCTTCAATAAAGGCAATGCCATAGTTGATGGTGATCTGTGCTAACATTTGTGCAAGGACAGATCTGAGTGAACATATTTGGTTAAGAAACTAGACATCTGTACAGCTTAACTTACATTTGCTTATTAACCTTCAACAAAACAGGCATTTCACTAAAATGCCCCAAACTGTTTGTGTAAGCAGCATGTAAGTGGCACTGCAGCGTAACAGCAACAGCAGGCTCACATTGTGCTTTCACACTGACAGCATTTCTGAGGCATAACAGTGTTTCAGCTCTATACAGAAGTTATTTCTCGGTTATCACATTGAATAGGGCAATATCAGTTCACAATGGCTATGCATTATAAAAGGATCTGGAGTGAGCTATTGAGAACAAGTACAAACTTGACTGTCATTTACATGAGGAAGGGGAACATTTGCTTCAAAATGGTAATTAATTTACACTGAACCCAAAGAAATAGGTCATTGTCTACTGAATAGACAGGCTTATTACAGACAATAAAAGAAAGTACAGCTATTTTATGTAGATAGGCTGATGCATGTTTAATGCATTAGAATCTCTCGGTTACTGTCATAACCTCCGTTCCCATTTTGGACTCAAGATGGCGCCGAGTATGGCTGCTGCATTGCCAGCTCCGACACAACACTGCAGTTGATTGTTTGTTTTGTTTACAGTTTTTTGTTTTTTTTGTCTTGGATGTTGTCTGCCTTATTGTATACGACAGACAAATGCTTTTGGACATTGGTTCTGCAATTACACACCGAAAACTGGACTTCAAATTCCTCAATACCAACCCGCTGTTTACAAACACGCCAGCGGAGCCCTTTGTCTGGTCTGCCTGGCCGCAGAAAAGCAAAAGGAAAAGGGGAAAAAGAGCCGGCGTTCTCATCAGAGTAAGACGTTGCGCAAATCGACCCCCGCTACCCAGTATACTACTGGCAAATGTTCAGTCTCTGGACAACAAGCTCTGTGAGCTGAGAGCACGGATCTCTTTCCAACAAGAGATGAGGGATTAGTGAATTATCTGCCTTACAGAAACCTGGATGTCTGCGGAGATTCCAGACTCGGCCATCGAACCCGTGGGTTTCTCCGTGTACCGAGCGGAAAGAGCGAAAGACTTCTCTGGTAAAAGCAGAGGTGGTGTATGTTTTATGATCAAGAAATCATGGTGCGATCAGAGGAACGTATATTTTATGAAGTCTCCAGCCACCCGAGTCATGGGCTGCTGTCACTGCTACCATCAGGCAGGTGGTATCGCAGCATCAGGACCCGCACCAGCCGACTACATGACAGTTTCTTCCCCCAAGCAATCAGACTTTTGAACATTTGATCTCTCACAATCAATATATATCAGCACTGCACTTTATTAATCTATTATCTCACACTGAACTGTCATAATTATATTCTCCTCAATACAACTACTGTATATATATTTTTATATACTCTTAATTTTTTTTGTATGTGTATTCTATATTGTGTGTATTGTTTACTGTACATTGTATATTAATATTGTGTTGTGTAAGTATGTGTACATTTGATATGTAAATTGTGTTGTGTAAATATGTTGTTTATTGTAATTGGTATATGTCTCGTCACTGTCATGACTGCTGTGTTGCTCGGAACTGCACACAAGGCTTTCACCTACAGTTGCACTTGTGTACATGGTAGTGTAAAATAAAGTGATTTTATTTGATTTTATTTGATTTGATGGAGGGAACAAGAAGTTGTGTCAATGTAGTGGTGCACTTGCGAGCCCTCAGATCTTTGAGAAAAGGCCAATGAAAATTGCCGAGTGGAATCAGGGAAAGGAAGTTACGACAGTAACCGAGACGTTCCCCTTCTGTCACTCAATCGACATTGTGTCGATGTTGTGACACTAGGTGTTGCTATAGAAAAATGCCACAACAGCTGAACCGTGTTGGGTTACGGCTGGGACCATCTAATGCTATTATATACACATCAGGGAAGGTGTTCTTTTCCTTTCCTATTCTTTCAGTGGGAAAAGACACCACAGAGACCACATCCTGGCCAAAAGGGGAGGTCAAGGTGTGGCAATACGACACATGGCCTCACCAGCCGCACATGGAAGAGGCGCAGTGGTAGGTCCTTCCTTGAATGGAAGGAGCTTTACAAAAACAGCGACTGGGGGCAGAGAGAGCTCTTACCAAGGGAGACACGGGTCTGCCTATAGGGAGAATGTACAGTGGAAAATACATCACATGGGTTTACCGGAGTAATCGGCACCTGTGGAGCACCTATCCCAGTACAGGGCATATAGTACCCATAGTGGGCCTGGCTGCGTACTCCCTGGAAGGACTTCCAGGCTCCACTACTTCATGAATGCGACTGGGGATAAAAGCACACGTTTACGCCTCAGGTGTAGGGAAAGGCGCTATATGCAAGCGATACACTTGGCCAGCTGTTGCGTATTACCAAGCTCTACCAGTTCGTACCTGAAAGAACATGGGATGAAACCGGCTCAACCTGGAGATTGTAAAATCTTGCGAAGGTATTGGGTGTTGCCCAGCCTGCTGCTCTGCAGATGTCTGCTAGAGAGGTGTCATTGGCCAGACCCTGGCACGGCCTGAGTCTGGTAGGCCAATGCGATGGCATCCATGATCCAGGGCAAGCCTCTGTTTGGAGACAGTATTCCCTTTCCACTGTCCACCAAAGCAGACAGAGAGCTTCTCAGAGCATCTAAAGCTCTGTGTGCGATCCAAGATACCCGTAGGTAGAAGGTGCAGTGTGGGGGTGGCTGGAGTGGCTTTCCCCAGAAGAAGGAAAGCCACGACCGCAATGTTGCCATGGTCATATTCTCACAATGAGAACATGAACCATCCACAAACGCTGCCTCAGTGTGATCGCTGCCCAGACATGTGAGGCAGCACCTGTGGCCGTCAGAGGTGGGGAGATAACGACCACATACATGAATCACACAAAGACGTCAAGGCATCTTTATAAAGACTTTCACGTCAATGTGTTTGCTCTTAAAGAGGAAATATACTATTTTAACAGAAATATACTCTCTTAGTAGCGCTGTCAAATCGCCATGTGGCGTAATCTGCACTATGCATGCAGAAGGAGAGAAATCCACTGTAATGCGCCGTATGTCCAACAGCATACGCTTCTTCAAGGTGAATGAAACAGCAGTAGTATTCAGCTTGCTGATACACAACCGCTTGGCTCTGAAGAAAACATCTGAATAAGAGTGGGCATTCCTTCTCCTTTTATACCCGTATGACCGGGGGGGGTAGCATGTAAATTCCACTCACCAATTTTCATTGGCCTTTTCTCAAAAATGGGAGGTGTTTTGTGGCTCCCAAGAGCGACCCCTAGGCCATATGTACACTGGTATTACAATGCGTGTCTCACGCATTGTAATACCAGTGTACACATGGCCTCATTTGGGGATGAATGGTCGTGTAGATGATGCACTACATTCATGTATTGTTTCACTTACTGCCCCCTACTGAAAATAGGTGGAACTTCAAGCTTGAATTGCTAAAATGGTAGGAATATTCCTTATTACGGTCTGGGGTTGGGTCATGTTTAATTGCGTTAATCTGTTTAACACATTTTTTTATAATTAATCGCACTGAATTAACACTAAATTGACAGCCCTAATATTAAAGTTAATTCTGTATTAACTTTTAAATCAACAAAACGTAACTCCCTATCCTAAACCTTAAAATAACTGATAGTGTAACAAAAAAGGAAATGTTAGATGAAAAACACAATTGCTGAAGCAACCATTCATTTTGTGATGCATCTTTGACACTTTTGACTCACGTGTCGACTTGATCTTCTTGACTAGTTCCCCAGTCCTTTGCATTGCAAGTTTGAAGCTCTATAATTTGAGCTATGGCATAAACATGAAAATGTATTGCCTTAAAAGTTATGCATTATAGTAAAGTGTTTTGATGTTTTGAGATAGCATTGTGTGGGGAACAGAATTAAAATTATGTGTAACTGATAATCTGCCAATTTAATCAAATACTTGATTTGTATGAAAGTTAATAGTCTTCGTTGTTGTAGTGCCTCTAGTGTTTTTATTTCAGCTGGAAACTGCCATGACTACAATGAGCCACGTAAAAATAATTTAGCAAAAACATCTTCATATCACTACAGAAAGAGAAAGTAAAGTAAGAGTACTTACTTCTAATGCCTTGCACTTCAGTTCTCTGTTCAATTAGAACCGACAAATGGTGACTTAAACTAGCCTTTATTTCCTCCATAACTGAAATGGATGTGTTTATCCACAATGTAATGAAGGTTGACACTCTTTGTCTAAACTGAATCGTGCTTTCTTGGGAAGTGCTGTCAGTTTCTTTTAATTCTCAAGTTGGAAAATAAATATTTATTAAAAAGATAGAATCTAAGCTATAATCATGTATGAAAAGCATTTTGATATTGATATTTTAGTATGAAATATACGTAGCTAGTATTATGCATGCAGCTTTTATAATCTCATATTCATTGGAGAGACTCCACTGAATATTTGTATTCTTTTTTTTGTATTTGTAATATTTGTAAAAATAATTTGTCACACAACAGGACCAATGAGCTAGTGAATAAATGGTGACCAGTTACAGGACCTAAAACATACATTTTCTGTTATACATTCATATCAGTTTTAACCTTAAATACATTCTTGTTAAACATTAACTACCCATTCACATGTGGCCTATTCACATATAATATTTAAATGTATTTATATTATGTTCACATATGTAATGATATCTAAAAATGTCAGTTAAAATATAAATAAAGCCACGTTGGGAAATGGAAATGGAAGAGAGCTTACAGATTTTAGCCTGGCTGGATGTCAAAAGTTGCTCAACAAGCTTAACATCCTTAAATTGACCTCATCAATAGAAATTAAATGCCAAATGCATGTATTGGAGATGACTGTTCACATGTGCAAAGCTTAAGAAGAAGTGAAAAAAGACAGAAAGTGATTCAGAGTGACTCTGAGTTAAGAAACAAATGTGTGATACATGTGCTGCTGTAATGCTTTCAGTTTACAGTTTTGTATGTAACCTGTCATAAGTATATGCGCACCAACAGGGCTAGTTTGTTATTGACAGGTCAGGATCTTAAAAGGGTAAATAGGTATGGTGCAACTGTCCAATGCAGAGAACCATGTGACCCAGGTGCAAACAGATCAACACCCAAAGGAGATTATATAATTTGATGAAGGTTCTACCAACTAATTAATTTGTGCTTTAAAAATTTGACAAACGCATTATGGTCCCACAAGATGTTCTTCGCTGAAGGGTGGAAAAGACAGTAGACATTTTTATGTTATTAGCATGAATTAAAGAACCTCAAGATACTCATCTTAAAACTAAAACTTGCTAGATGTACAGCACTGGCAACAATCTATCGGTAATCTATTGCTCATAATAAAGTGAGTTCTCTGAAATAAAATCGTATGGCCCGTGACGATTTACTGGCGGGTTACATCACACAGAGGGGAGATTAAACAATATAATTTTTACACCATATAGAATTTATGATTGTGGTGTTTTGTTTATTTATTTATGTATTTATATTCAAAGGTTAAGGAAATGGTCCACTAACAAATAAACAGAAGCAAGTCTTTTGAAACATTCACAGGGATTGTTGCATTTGTCTATCTGTAAAACAAGTGGCACAAATGTGCAATTGATTTTGAACATAAGACTTAGACTGTGTAAAGCTCATTAGTTAGTTTCCCTACTGAGGCTTATTCAGGCATGACTTTGGGATTAAACAGCTTTGGAATGCTATTGTCTAAGCAGTCTCTAAAACTCAAGCAACACTTGGATAGGACCAGGTCCTTCGATGAGAACAAATCCTAAAGATAGGGATAACTCACTCTAATTTGACAGAATTAGGAGACAGTCTGGAGATTAATAAAAGTATAGTATATATAGCTCTTGGTTATGCTTGTCTTCCTGTTTGCTTTAAGGCATTTTCATGCAAAGCAACTTTCACTGTGATTATAGCCGCCCCGTCGAGCAATTTGTGGTTATGTGCTTTCTCAAGGGCACAATAGTGACAGAGCAACACTCAGTAACTCAACAGATTACTCAATTACTCAGTAACTCAATACAATTTTAAAATACTATCTCCTATCTTAATTGCAGAAACAACTATAAGTCAGCCATGCATGGGTTGATATGCCTAAAAAAGTGTACACATTGGATATGTGGTGCAATGAAACAAGCTTTGTTTGTTTGTTTGAGCATCCCATCTAGCATAAGTTTGAAACTTTTCAACTGTAAATATCCAGATTTGGAGTGACCAGTGGTAAAATAAATTTTAATTATTTGACTCAGCTTCTTGGCAGGCTCCTTAGTTTTAAACCCCCAACTACTTCCAACACCATAGATAAGTGCATTCCAAACAATGTTCCAATTAATTCAAATCTGAATTGTACATGCATTAGGAGCCATTGAATGAAGTAGGTATCTTTCTCTTTCCATCAGATACCACTTTCTTCACTGGTTGCTTTGTATAGACAAAACTTTCCAAAAGCACATGCATCTGAAGCCACAATAGGCTTAATGGCTGTGGTAATGGCCCCATTAATGTAATGATCATATCAACCAATGACACTGATTCTTCTAAAACAGATATACATAATTACATTTGAATGGCTTGTATTTAGAATTGAGATTTTTCAAATGGATTGAGCTCTGTGAGATTTGCATTTACTTTTGTTGATTTGTTTCCATGCATTTATGTTTACCATGATGATTATGGGGACTATGATGATTGATCCATCTATCAAGGTAGTTGTTATTTATCAAGACTCACGATCATGCTTAGTAGCAATTACATCCAATAATAACATCCAAACATATGTTTCAGTGATAAGATATGCATAAAAAGTGTTCTGTTATAAAAATGTTAAATGCTAATTTTTCCAATGAAGCATTCTTTGCATCTGACAGATGATTGCAGCAGGGGGATAAAGCTTACATCCCTCTAAATTTTTGTTTGTTTAAATGATTTTCAGAGAACAAACACACTGTCAACCATCTCTCAGCAGGAGTACTGGTTTGGACGTGCAGAACGTGGAAATAAGTTGGCAGCAGTGTGTGCAGACATAACAGTCTTATCAAAACTCCTGGGATTTAATTGCTGCTCACTTTTGCTTGATGTGCTCAAGTTTGACTGTGAACAAAACTCAGTGGTCAAACTTAATATTACAGTGTTAATATTACTGTCATGCAAAAATTTTTGAAATCTTTAAATTTTTAATGAATTAATTATATTACTATACTTATATTTCTTAAAAGGGTTTATCAGACCTTTTGAAATATGGACTGGTCAAGCTCAGGCACTTAAATATAAACATAAAATACTTTAGAATTATAACTTTACACAACGGCTAATGAAAATAAAAATATAAAGTTAACCATTGCTCAAAGTATTGAGAATTATATTACATGAGGTTGTCAGCTTGACGTTATAGATTTTTTTAGCCATATTTTTGAATGTTGATATTATCATAATTTAATCAAATTGGATGGAATGTTTAAGAATGAGGGCGTTTTCACACCTGGCTTGTTTGGAGCGTTTGTTTCGGAACCTGGCACGTTTTCTCCCTTGGTTTGGTTCGTTTAGGCATATATGAACACGGTAGTCACGCTCGGATCAGCACCAAAACAATCGGTCTGAGACCACCTGAACGACTGCTGTCCTTTTCTGCATATCGCGCTGCCGTTTTGTTGTCTGTTATGGATAATGCGGCGGCTCATTTTAGCTTATCGCGGCCCATTCTGCACATTTCGGTTCTCCCGATGGCCAGTCCGCCCCTGATCGGCCCCAAAGTGCTTCGGCCCACCGGGAAAATGACCGGTATGCCAGATTACCAGTCCAGCCCTGGTCTAAAGGTCTGAAAATGCCATGAGACAAACCAGCCTAACCCAAAACCAAGAATTTACAATATTATGCAGTATATCATGAAGACACTGGCTTTTCTTAGTTAAATGGATATTACAAAAGACTAACAGAACAGGACCTGACTTACATTGAGGAGAAACGATAAATTTAAATTAAATCAATATTCCCAATTAAGAAAACATATTTTTAAAACAGAAAAACAATGAATAAACATATGGAATGTGTCTCAAAAATTGCTTGTTTATTTAGTGCAGAGCACCCAAGGGAATGGCAAAATCCGCTCAAACCAAAGTAACGAAATTGTTTAGAATTCAATTGTTTGTACACTTTGTGATATAAGAAAAAGAAAAATACGAAAAAAATAGAAAGCAATTTCCATCTTTTAATATTAGGTGTTAGTTAACTAGTTTATCCAATATAGTAATGCATTAATACATATAATAAAGACATAAAATTGTAGGCTTGTAGACATATTGTATATACGTATTGTTATCAATTATATTTTCATGCAATCTGTGTAACATGTGCACTGTAATGTAAAGTGTCACCAACCCTGTTTATCTAAATCAATGTATCCTGTGATACCGTGTGGCTCGACCACGCACACTGGCTTTAAAAAAAAACTGTGAAACATGATGCCGTGTTTTGCTCACTCTCTCCCTGAACAGAAATAGCCGCAGTGAGGTAATGCGTGCAGCGGTGTTGCTCCACGCGCGCGGAAGGCTATTGGTCGCGCGCTTCAAGCTCCACGTTTTGCACGAGCGCAGCTCCAGAATTTTGGATAGTCAAGGTTCTATTTGCTCCGCCCCAGGCTTGGTTGTATATGAGTGCTGACCAAAAAGCGTGAAACAGTTTTTTTTGCGTGATGTTTTGATGCGGAGGTTGGAGTTGAATGCGGTGTGCACTTGGACAGCGTACGGTTTTTATTGACTTGGATTAAGACGGATTGTAAACTCTTTAATCTCTGGGATTGTCGTTTACTTTTGGCTGTTGCAGACTGCGGTGCGAAGCACTCAGCAGATTTAAGCAGAGAGGTAAAGGTGACAAAGTTTTTGCATGTTTTTTAATGTTCATGATTTGCAAACGATACAGTTACACATAGTTTGTTAATTGCAAAGCGCGTGTTTAATTGAGCAGATTGTAATCGTAATTAAACGGTTCCTTCAAACCAAATCCTTCTGCGCACAAAAACTTTAATGATTATGGATTATTGCCGTTATATGCATATGCAAAAGAGTTTAACTGATGTTCGTAATTGCTAACTGTTTTACAGGGGAATGGTAGACCGCATGATGGCAATGAATCATGGACGTTTCCCAGATGCGGTTAATGCTCTTCAGCATCAGCACTCCGCGCGCAGGATGGGAATGGGACAGTTTTCAAACGCGCTTCAACAGCAGCAGCAGCAGCAGCAATATAACGTCATAATGGGAGACCACATGCATTACGCGGGAGGGAATGTTAACGCGAACCACGGAATCCGGCATTCTATCGGCTCTGGGAATAATATGAACGGAGGGCACCCGAATGGCAACTTGCCTGCCCGCTTTAACTCTCAGTTTGTCGGACCTGCTGCTGTGACCAACCAAGGGCAGCAGCTCGCCGCGAGCATGCAGTTGCAGAAGCTCAACACGCCTTACTACGGTCACCACACGCATCCTTCCCATCATCACCATTATATGCATGAACTACACCCCGCTAGTCACCAGTTAAACGGGACAGGGCAACAGTTCCGAGAGAGTAACGCTAAACAGAACACGTCTGGTGTGCCTTTGCCTGGTCACCACATGCCTGCAGCAATACTGCCCCCCAACGTTATCGACACGGATTTTATTGACGAGGAGGTCTTGATGTCACTGGTGATAGAAATGGGCTTGGACCGAATAAAGGAACTGCCAGAGCTGTGGCTGGGACAGAATGAGTTTGATTTTATGACGGACTTTGTCTGCAAGCAACAGCCCAGCCGAGTGAGCTGTTAATCTCACATTTTTTGTTCTCTCCCATTCCTTTGTCGTTTTTTTATGAAATATATATTACTGGTGTTTTGTTTCCTAGATCCATAAATCAGAACCATACACAACATTCATGGAAGTTAACTTTAATCAGCTGTTCCATGCCATTCTGTACAAGAAATCGATTTGTCTTGCATGAGGAGTTTTGAGGGTTCGCAAAGGATTGTATTTGGACACCCAATAGTCATGCTATGCATCACATACTGTAAGCAGTGGCCGGAGGTGAGAAAAGCAAAGAAAGCCCAGAAAATCAAAGACTAACGTTCAGTGTTAGTGTAGCGGAGAATACATACATTAAAAAAAGCCCATCATCTACATGTAGAGACCTCCAGTGATAACAGATGTCAGTAAATGCATATTCTAAATAATGTTGATGGTTATGTGACATGATTGTAGATAATAGTGTGTAATTGTCTCAATCAGCAATGTACTATAAACTTTATTGGCCATATTTACCAGATTCCTGTGCTGCTCAATGAGCTGGTGCTTCAAGTTGTTCTACTCCCCAACCTTTCAACTGAATCTGATACATTTGCTTGTGTGTATATCAGAGCTTAAAACATCTATAGAAGTGATATGAATTTGTGTGTGTGTGTGCATTGGCGGGCTATTCTATATGCTTAATTGAGTACAGTGTATTGAATGGTAACAGATAAAACAAGGGGAAATCTATGAAAGAATCCATTGTAGATATTGTAATCCTGAATGTTATGGTCTGGAATGTTTGCAAAGGAAGGGAATGGGGAAATATCCCAACACAGAAGATTTTCATCTTCATCGGTTTCCAAAATAGATAGACCACTGTGCTTATTATAGAATGCGGTACATGGCAATACTACTGTGTTGAGGCTTTCTAGGAAAGTTTTACAGTATTTTTGTATATTTTTATTAGAAGAAAATGTTAATTTATTATATTTTAATTTGCAAACATGAATAAAGCAGCAGATGCTCAGTACTGAAGTGAATGCGCTGTTCCTTTGGGTGCCGGAATCAATTGGGATGTTCTCATGTCATTATAGAGCGCAACAGTCTTTTTCTGGATGTAAAAATACAATACATTTTCTCCATAGACTAATTGATTTTTAACGATAACTTGTAAATCTTTATAGACAGACCTACTGGGCGCTCAGAAGTTGTTAACTGATTGGATATGTTTCTGTTTAAGCCATCGGTCAGTGTTATTTTATCTTCATTTAAAAAATTGTGTTTAACAGTGGGCTTTCTGGTTAAGAACTACTTTGCCATGATTCTTTGATTGGTAGATCTTTTTCTGCAAGATAATGGGTAAAGTACAGGAAAAAAGCTCATCAGCGATTGCCCACTTCTACTAAGCAATCGAGTTTGTCTTTCTACGCTCTCTCAAAATACTTATATATTTGTATACAGTATATCTGAATATTTTGCATTAAACTTAAGTGTATTGTTTTCATACTTATAATCCACAATTTTAAATCAATGGTTTTATATTTTTCCATTGTTTTGAATTAAATTACATAATTCGCAATGCTTCATGGGATTGCAGTTAATTCCCTCAAATACATTAGTACACAGTAATGTGCCTTTGATGCAAAATCAGACAAAAAGTCCAAGTATGTAATGCTGTGATTCACCTCAGATCTGGTTGGTTTTGGGCTTAGAACTCTTATGAAGGATTTTATGTAACCCTATGAAAATTAATTAATAGGACAAATTCTTCCGGAACCAAAATGACTGAGAATGTGCATGGGCACTGTTGTGCTCTACTAGAATAGAGAGTTGTAGGGCCCTATTTTAAGAGCGCTTACGCTAAGTGCAGCGCTATGCCATTAGTCATAAGCACAAATTCAATGGGCACTACCATGCAGTTTTGTTATTTTTGTACAAGTATGCACTGAGTCTAGGTGCAAGTGGGTTTGGCAAAATCATGAGTGCAATGCACTAATGGGCTGGGTTATGTGCAATTTAATTAGGAGGTTTATCTCCTTGGTTGTATTGGCACGCACTTCACTTCTACCGTTCAATTCATTTATTGAAACGTGAAAGAATTTAACCAAAACTATTTAAACATTAAAAATATACTTTAAACTAAATGAAAATATAATTAAGGTAACAAAATGGTTAAAAAAATAAATAATAATTTATCAAATTCAAACATTTTATCCTCTCCAGCTTTTTCCACTGTTCCGTTTTGCAGTGACATAATAATCACGACAACAGGTGGAAAAATACCATTGCAAATTAGATCATAAATACAAAACCATGACCTATAGATAAGATGGCTATACAGCTCTGATTGTCAGGGACATAATTTTATGTACCATTATGTTTTAAGAGTTTGGACATTAACTTTATTACCACCATCTAGGGGAATCTCCAAACTGCAAATATAGGAACTGAGTTTGGACTTTGGGCTGAAAATAGAGTTGGTATTTAAATTTCATAGCGCAATTACCTATTTCTCTGGAAAATAGCAAATTACATTTTGCTGCACTTCATGAACACACAATACACCCACATATAGTGCAATCACTCCCACACACGCCCACTTGCGCATTGTGCTGGCACGAAAACTGCAGAATTAGCACGTTCACAAAAATTGGATAAGATGCAGCACAAGTTGCTGCGTGTAGCGGTGAGCATTGCACACTCATGAAAAAAGAGCCCCTAATATTATCAGCAGAATACAATATATTTTGTTACATCATACATTTCATACAATTTTAATTTCCTGGCCTGGACAAGTCATGGAAATAAGTACAATCCTAAAAAGTCAAGGAAATTTGTATAGTGGGGGAAGTAATAGAAAAGTGCTGTTGGTTAAAGTAAAGAAGAAATACATTTCAACCTTTTTATTTGAATGTAGCCTAAAAAATATGGATCTGCATATATACGCGTGAGTTAACAGAGAGCAAACAGAGTTTACATTTTCAAGGAGGAAGAAGTGGTCTAATTATATGTTTTCTATATGGTCTTGGTGCTAGTAACAGGGCTCCGACAGTCAGGGATATCCTGGAAATATAATACAATTTTAATTTACATATACATTTCTCTAGTTCTCTAGCTATCACAAATGACTTGGAAAATAATGGAAAGATGCTGATAGTCAAAATCAAGAAGAAATAAATGTTACATTTTATATTGAATGTAGCCAAGAATATATTTGTAGGCCTCTAAATTAAGTTATCTGACACTTTGGGTGGCATGCTCTGAGCACTTATTCTTCTAGGGGGAAAAAAAGAACATTAAATAAAGCTTGCTGTAGATGTACATTTAAATGCAGACCAAGTTCTGAGTAAAGTGTCCAGTTTCACTGCATGAATAATTATCATGTAAATAGGTAGCATTCAGCTGAGTTTGTCCTGCAGTGAAATTGAAGCTTCGGGGGCTGACAGAGTCTTCAGCTTACTAGTGCCAAGCACATTCTAAAAATTGTCAAGGGTTGATAGTGAAGACTCAGATACATGCCTAAGCATTGGCATAATTTTGAATTCAAGTCATACAAAAGTGAGAAATAAGAGTAAGAGCTCATCCTCATTCCTTCGAGAAAAGAACTGTATTTAAAAATGATTTCAAACATTCTTTCCAAGTTGTGTGTAATGCAAATATGATTATGAAATAAGAGTAAGAGTTCATCCTCATTCCTTCCAGAATATAAATTTGTTTAAAAATTATATCAAATGTTCTTTCGAAGTTATGTGTAATGCAAATATGATTATGCTAATGGTGATGAAATTCAATGTGCGTCAACCTCTCAGTAACATTGCCAGAACACATTAAGTGCTGATGTAATAAGTGTAATAAGGAATCTGAGTATGTTTAATCATGTCTCAAAATGGTCTAATTTATGAATTAAACTGTGCTGCATCGGGGAGTTTCTGTTATTACAATCCTTTAGAATGAGCTGGTTGGAGTCCAAATGATCCCTGATGTACAAGAAATCTTTCATTAACTGTTATCTCAGTATTCACACCCATCTCCTACTCATCATAAAATCCATAGAACATAAAAATGTTAACCTCAATCTCAAATAGTGTTGTTCTGTTAGGGATTGTAGTTGGGATACTTTTATTTATTCTTAAAGCTCAAGTGTGTTATTTTTTTATGTTAAAATAGTTTCCACTATGCCAGCTTATATGCAAAGTTTGTTAGCAGGTCATTTGTAGTTTGATTTCCCTAAAAATGTAAACACTGTGGCTCTTTTGCACAATCGAAACACTGCTCTGTTTGTTTGAGCATCCTGACCAGTCCAACACTGCAACCTTTTCTCAACCAATAGGCTGAATTTGGGGCGGGGCTATCTGTTTGTCCAACCAATGGAACACAAGGGGCATGTTCAAGAAAACATTGGGAAAACAATAATTATTTCTGCAATTTCGTTTGGTGACACTGGTGGCACAGAAATTATACACTTAAAAGGGATAGTACACCCAAAAATCTAAATTCTCTCTCTAAATTTACTCACCCTTCTGGCATCCCAGATGTGTATGACTTGCTGTCTTCTGCAGAACACAAATTAAGATTTTTAGAAGAACATTTCAGCTCTGTTGGTCCTCACAATGCAAGTGAATACGTGCCAAAATTTTGCAGCTCCAAAATCCATAAAGATGCCGCAGAGTATGGCTGCTGCGCTGCGAGCTCCAACCCAATATTGCAGTTTTATGTTTGTTTTGTCTGCAATTGTTGTGTTATTCATCTGGGAGGTGGTCTACCTTATTGTCTATGATAGACAAACACTTTTGGACATTGGTTATTCAATAGCACACAGAAAACCACACTTTAAAAACCTCAATGCCAACCTGCTGTTTGCAAACACGACTGCGGAGCCCTTTGTCTGGGCAGCCCGGCCGTGGAAACGTAGCCATAAAAAGGGAAGGAGATCCGGTGTTTTCGTCAGACTAAGACGAGCCCCAGCTACCCGCTACCCAGCATTCTACTGGAAAATGTTCAGTGTCTGGACAACAAGCTCTGTGAGCTGAGAGCGAGGATCTCTTTCCAACAAGAGACGAGGGATTGCTGCATTATCTGCCTTAAACAAACTTGGATGTCTGCGGAGATTCCAGACTCAGCCATTGAACCCGTGGGGTTCTCAGTGCACCCAGTGGACAGAGTGAAAGACCTCTCAGGTAAAAGCAGAGGTGGTGGTGTATGTTTTATGATCATGAAATCCTTGTGTGATCAGAGGAACGTACATTCTATCAAGTCTTTCTGCTCTCCTGATCTGGAGTTTCTCATGCTTCTGTGTCGACCATTCTGGCTACCGAGGAAATTCACAGCAGTCATAATCACAGCTGTGTACATCCTCCCACAGACCGGGCACTTAAGGAACTGTATCAGAGTATAAGCAAGCACCCTGAGGCCGCGTTCCTTGTGACCAGGAACTTTAACAAAGCCAACTTCAAGTCAGTAGCACTGAAATACTACCAACACATCAGTTGAAACACACGAGGGACCGGGTTTTGGACCATTGCTACTCTCCCTTCCGGGATGGCAACAAATTCCTCCCCTGCCCACCATTTGGCAAATTGGACCACTCTTCCATTCTCCTTCTGCCCACTTACAGGCAGAAATTGAAACAGGAAGCACCCGCCCTCAGAACAATCCAGTGCTGGTCAGACCAATCAGATACTATGCTACAGGACTGTTTTGATCACGTGGACTGGGAGATGTTCCGGTCTACCTCTGATGACGACATCAAGGTCTACACTGATATCATAACATGTTTCATCAGGAAGTGCATAGATGATGTAGTGCCGACCAAAACAATACGTATCTACCCTTAACCAGAAACCATGGATTAATAGCAATGTTCGTATGGCACTTACGAGGAGCATAAACAAGCCAGATATGTCCTCTGCAAATCTATCAGAGCAGCCAAATGCCAGTACATGGACAAGACTGTAGGACTGTTCAACACCAACTCTAGAAGGATGTGGCAGGGAATTGTTATCATCATGGACTTCAAAGGGAATAAAAACTCCGCCATGAACACCGCTGCCTCTCTCCCAGGTGTGATTAATAATTTTTATGCTTGTTTCGAGGGATACAACACCGCCCTCGAGGAGAGAGCTCCCGTGGCTGAAGCTACAGAGGTTAGTTCACTCTCCGTCTCTGTAGCGGACATAACCCGATCCTTCCGACGGGTGAATATACGTAAAGCAGTGGGTCCAGGTGGCATTCTGGGCTGCGTCATCAGAGCATGAGTGACCAAATGGCTGGTGTTTTTACAAGTAAGTGAGGATGAGAGCAGGCTTCACTCAGTGTATATAATGAATTTTAAGAGTGCTGGCCTAAAAGATAACATATAAAATGGAAAAAGTGGCCGCAATATGCATATATTGTTTATTTTGAACAGACGCGTCTGTGCAAAATAAACAATATATGCATAGTGCGCCACTGGTGTTTTTACAGACATTACAACCTTTCCCTCTCCTTGTCTGTGGTTCCCACATGCTTTAAAACATCCATCATTGTGCCTGTACCGAAGCAACTCAAAATCACTTGCTTCAATGAATGGCGTCCTGTTGCTCTGACCCCCATCATCAGCAAATGCTTTGAGAGGCTAATCAGAGATTCATCTGCTCTGTGCTGCCTGCCTTGCTGGAGTCACTGCAGTTTGCTTACTGCAACAACTGCTCCACTGATGATGCCATTGCATCTACACTACACACTGCTCTCTCCCACCTGGAAAAAAGGACACTGTTTGAATGCTGTTTGTAGACTACAGCTCAGCATTCAACACCATAGTGCCCTCCAAGCTTGACGTGAAACTCCGAGCTCTGGGCTTAAACTGCTTGTTGTGCAGCTGGATCCTGGGCTTCCTGTCAAGCAGACGCCAGGTGGTTAGAATGGGCAGCAACATCTCCTCATCACTGACCCTCAACACTCGAGCCCTGCAGGGCCGTGTTCTCACAACACTCCTGTATTCTCTGTACACATATGACTGTGTGGCAACACATCCTCACATGGTTCTACACCAGCATTGTAGAGAGCATCCTGACTGGCTGCATCACTGCCTGGTACGGCAACAGCACTGCCCTCCACCGCAAAGGGTGGTGCGAACTGCCAGACACATCATTGGAAGTGAGTTTTCCTCCCACCAGGACATCTATACCAAGCGGTGTTTGAAAAAAGCTCAGAGGATCATCGGAGACTCCAGCCACCCAAGCCATGGGCTGCTCTCACTGCTACCATCAGGCAGGCGATATCGCAGCATCAGGACCCGCACCAGCCGAATTCATGACAGTTTCTATCCCCAAGCATTCAGAACTTTTACAGTGTGTATTTTGTGTATACTGTATATTGTATATTATTAGCTGTATATTATATATTGTGTTGTGTAACAAGATGTGTAAACTGTGTTATGTGTAAATCAGATGTTTATTGTAATTGTCATGCTATGTTGCTTGGAACTGCACCCAAGACTTTCTACCACTGTTGCACTTGTGTATATGGTTGTGACAATAAAGGGATTTGATTTTGATTTGAAAAGTAATCCATATGACTCCAATGGTTAAATCCATATCTTTAGACATGATATGATAGGTGTGGGTGAGAAAATGACCAATACTTAAGTTATTTTAATCATAAAATCTCCTCCCTGCCCAGTAGGGGGCGATATGCATAAAGAATGTGAATCACCAAAAACACAAACTATGAGAATGTGAAAGTAAATTGGAGATTGACAGGGAGAAGAATTTATAATAAACATGGACTTAAATATTGATCTGCTCCATATTGTATCATATTGCTTCATAAGATATGGATTTAAACACCAGTCGTCTGGAGTACTTTTATGTTGTGGATTTTGGAGCTACAGAGCTGAGGAATGCCTCTAAAAATCTCTGTTTGTGTTCAGCAGATGAGAAAAAGTCATACACATCTAGGATGGCATAAGGGTGAGTAAATGATGAGATCATTTTCATTTTGGGGGGAACAAACCCTTTAAGCTTTAAAACTACAATTTAGAAATTAAGCTGTGTCTTAATATGTAACCTGAAGGTTTGAAAAAAAAAAAAACACTTTGGATATAATAATACACCAGTCGTGTTGCTTATTGAAGTATAGTGATGTTGATACATTTTTTACTCAAATTATGCCACTTTTGAGTAAAATGTTTCTTGGCTTCCCTTTTTGAACTTTTGACTTATAGTGGATGTTTCAGTAATGCCATTTTTAATAGCAAATGTCAAAAGGAGATCCACAACCTCCTGCTTCTTGGCTAAATGTAAAGTGAACCCTTAGGTAAAAAGCCTGGGACTGTGGAGTTAAACTGTGTGTGCCTGACACCTTTCCAAGTTCTCAAGTTTCTTAATTCATTTGTTCCTGCAAAGGCAATTATTCATGGCACTATTATGTATCCATTACAGCAAGTTTATTTGAAAATAATTTTAAATGCAGCTTATAGCAATAATTGAGACTAATAAAAAGGAAATGTCAAAAGACTCCCCAAAGAGTTTTTTGGGAGAATATGCAGGAACACACTCACACTTCCTCAAGGTCTGTTACCCTTCAGTTTTTTGGCAGAGTTTCAAATTCTGCCACTTCATTCTAAATGAAGTAAAAAAGAGATATACCAGTGGAAGTGGAGGGTAATTAAAATAATCTTATTTGTGACAAGGCAAATTACATTTACAGATAAGTAATTTACAGAGTGGTAATTACAGGAACATGTAGGCATCGGTACAGAGAAAGGAGTAATGCCAAGCACTCTAGTTAAAATCTGTCTTCAATAAGAAATCAATTATTGAGGAATTAATTTGACTGTGCCAAAAACACTTTGTTCATAATTTATATGAATAATTGCATTCAATCAGTGATCCAGAGCATACATATTAAAACTATTGTATACATATTTCACACTGATGGAGAGAAGTAATAGCACAGCCCTTACCACAGTGAATGGTGACTGAAGTGAACTTTCTGCCTAACATCTCCTTTTTTCTTCCACGTAAGATAGTACAACTTTACGTAACACAGCAACAGTTCTTATTTCATTCATGAAATAAGAATGAACTGAGCTGGACATGACTTACTGAGTTGGACAAGACACAGTAAGATTCATTCAGTAACTGCTCTGACTGATGTGTAACTATTTTTGATTCACTAAAAAGAGTCAGTTCATAAGAGTCATTTCTTCGAGAATATGACTACACTGATAATGTTGTGCCGTAAGTTGTTCACTCTAAATTCAAAATAACTTTTTCATTATAGTATTTAGTTCAGGAATTGGAATACACTGGTCGCACTCTATGTTTCTGATTTACTTAAAAAGAACTGACTCATTGGATTTGTTTGTTCAAGAATCAGACTGCACTGGTCATGATTTTGTGCACTGTGGATTTAAAGCGTATAAGTGTAATTAGTTCATGAATCAGAGTCATTTGTTTGTATATCTGTCTACACTGATTGCGCTGTATGTTGTGTGCTGCAAATTCAAAAGAATGTGCTCAGAAGAGTTATTCATTCAGGAATCGGACTGCACTGTTCACACAGTATGTTGCACACTGTTGATTCAAAAGAACTGGTCCGTAAGTGTAATATGTTCGGGAATTGGACTACACTCAAATATTATGTGTTTACTTCACTAAAAATAATCAGCTCTTTAGAGTGATTTGTTCAAAAATCAGTCTACACTGGTTGTGCTGTATGTTTTTTATTCTCAAAAAAGAACAGACGTGTTGTGGTCATTTGTTCAAGAAACAGACTCCACCGGTTGTGCTGTATGTTGCATGCTGTTGGTTAAAAAATAACCAGCTCATTAGAGTAATTCATTCAGGAATCGGATTACACTGCTCACGCTGTGTGTTTCACACTGCAGAGTTGACTTTACTGAGGGATATCCATTATAGTAATCTGTCCATGGAGGTTCTGCCCTGCTGATTAGAGGTTAGTTTTAAAACAGCATGTTTTTTCAGCTTAATGCACTACAGATGCTGTCATTCCATTGCATGAAAGACACTTACATAGGACCTGTCAACATATCCATTATCATGACATGGTACTATGAATCAGTATGTGATCACACAATTCTAGGGGCTAAAGAGGTATTTTTTCATTTAACAAGGCTTTAAAGCCATAAGCTGCATTTCCTCCTCAAAGATTGTACCTTTGTTTGCATTGAGAAAGATAATCACTCATGTTGGAGAGAAATACCAGTACTTGCAAGGCAGTAAAAAGAATGGTCACAATTTTGGGGAAAATATGGTGACCACAAATATCTGCATACAGGTTTGGAAATAAGGGTAAATAAATACAGAGCAACAGCGATTTCTCCGAGTAGGCAACAGAGGCGGTGCCTCCTCAAAAATTCGGGTGAGCAAAATAAACAACTCTGCCTATATATAACAAATAAAATATTGTAAAATGTGAGCTCAAATAATGTGCATAGCAGTTATCTTTCTAAAGTCTTTCTGTCAAACAGCAACACCCCAGTAGATACAATTTCAGAGGGCGGCTGCATCTCTTACACCTTCCTTCAGCTCATTTCAATAACACTGAGCAGTGAGCACCTATAGCGTGGAGTAAATGTGAGTGGGGATGTGTGTGGGGAGGGTGCTCTGATTAGCATTTTCCCTGACAATATTGTAGCAATCCCGTATTTTTTTCACCTGTTTATAATCAGGACTAGTGTGCCCGATTTACAAATAAATTACTCATTTGATTCGATTCCTTCAAAGAATAAGTAAAAAAGTTTAGCAAAATGGTCTGAATCATTCAGATAGCTCACTGGATCGTTTGAAGTGTTTCTCACTCTGTAAAACAGAAATTCAATAAATAGAACAGAAAACAATGAAGTGGAATATTTACTGTCATGATACACAGAGCAAATGAGGAGCTAAACTTAAGTGTTGAAACTTTATTAAGCACACTCACTCCAACTGCATGTCTCACAACAACTCTCTCTGTAATGATAGAGCAGCCCATTTAACCTAGCAACCCCGGACCTTGCTTTGTAACAACCAGTGCCCCTACCAAGTGAGCCTGCAAAGTGGGGATTGGTGTGGGGGGGATTAATAGGGTTCAAAGCAGTGCTACTATGAATGCAAACATTAATACAGTGAAAAAGACACTCTATTAGCGTAACATACATATATATATAAATAAATACAAATTTCCAACATTCTTTTGAATGTCGATGTACTGAAATAAAATATTTGATGCCATGAGTGTACCTTCATTTACTATTAATATTATTTTGAATGGCCATGGAAAATGAAGCAATGCGATAACAAATTTACCAGTTCGCAAAAAGTTGTCCGTTATTTTACCTGATGAACTTTCACCTTTTGCTGACCCTTTATGCTTCACAGAGCTAATGTTTGCTTTTAAATCACTTGCAACTTTATTAGCAACTGACACATAAGTGCAAGATTTACACGTCATACATTCTGCTTCTCACTGATCTCGACCTGGATGAAAGCATGGGAATTTTTTGTGCAAATCTTCTGTAAATTTGCACTTTCGTTTGGGCATTGTTTCCACTCAGCTGTCATTTGCTGCTACTATCAAACAACTGTTTGATGCCGAACACAACAGTACTTCACGCGTTCACGGAGAGATTGACAGGCAGAAAATTGGCCAATAGTTGCTGTAAGCCTCTTACAGAAGTGAATGTGTATGTGAATGGGTGAATGAGATGCAGTGTAAAGCACTTTGAATATCGCTAAGGTTAAAAAGGCGCTATATAAGTGCAGACCATATTTAATACCATATATACTTATAATTAAAAATGAATATAAAAGTTGATATTCTTGCAGTGATTTGGTCACGGTGAAGGTCGGGGAGTTGAGAAAAAGGTTTGATCTAGGTAAAATTAACCATGGTTTTGCTAAAGTAATATGGTAGTGACCATGTTTTTTTGCAGAAGCCATAGTTTTAATGCAATTAACCATGGATTTACTACAGTACTATGGGGTTAATATAGTAACAATGTTATATTTTGTGGTTACTATAATTTTTGTAAAGGAATGTTAGGTTTAGGGGTAGGGGTTGGTGTAGGTTGTCTCCAGTGATCCCCCTATACTGTATGTTAGTATATACGTGATTAAGAATGCAAATAGCATCTTACACTATTTGCACTTTGAGCAAAAATTATGCTTTTGGTTGCTATTTGCCCTTAATGTAAAAAGAATATGTAGCAAATATATATATTTGCACTTAGTGAGAATAGACTCTGCTAAATAAATAATAATGATAAGAAAGTGAAAAGGGTGAAAAAAATTGTTTTTTTATTATAGGTGAAATAGCTGAGAGTAATACTGTGCTTAAATGATGCATAAGTGAGAATGTGAGGAAAATGTTAATGACATGCCAGCTGGAAATGTGGTCTTGTCCCACACTGATCTGGCTTCTTTACATTAGCAGATTCCTTTGCTTTTAGAGGACTGGCAGTGGGTGCAAATTGCATTAAAGTCAACACAGAGGGTTGTTGACTGTAATAATTGCCTTCACTGTGGGAAAAGGTTGTGAGAAGTATTGTTCCCGTCCCTTACTGTTAGTTGTAAACCCCCCTGGACTTTCCAATCTCTGTTACTGTGAATGCAGACACCACCTCCAGCTGTACCCTCTGCTGCATGGCAAGGAGATACAAACAAGTCAGTGACATACAATGTCAGGAGAGCTAGTGGAGTGTGTCTGTTACCTTGCATATATATTGACACATCTTCCCGTCAAGTTCTGCTCCTTTCCTACACCGTGAATAAAACACGAGTTGAAATACCTGATAACAAATACCTGTACATTTTCACATTCCAAGGAGAGATCGCTGTTCTGCTTCCTTTTTTATAAGGCAACTTGAAATGGTTACTCACTCACATGGTACAAGATACATTTACATTATCATCCAATGATAACTTTGGTACTCAAATACACATGATGCCCTTTTATTTGTTTCAGCATTTTTACATCATGCAATGTCTAAATGGGGAACTCTGAATCTATAGTTTAAAGCAGGGAATGTCAAGCGATTTAGAAAGATAAATAAGACAAATTACTCTTAACCATCTCATTTGAAATTTTCTACCGTCTGCAATCAATGTTAACAACACAGTCTGCAATAACACAGCATTTCAGAATCCAGCTTGCCTCGTTATCAACCATTAAATACAATGTGTGACAGAGTCTATTAGATGCAGGATATATGGCCATTGCTGTCTATATGGAACACAGTCCAAGGATCAGAGTGCTTTTGACAGCACCTGGAGAGAGAGGAGAGCGAGGCATGGTCAAATCTGCAGCTCATTATGAGAAGCTCTCAAGCCAAAAATAAATAAACTGCAGCAAGATTTGGTATTCTGTTGTGACCTTGGTAAAAGAGCCTTATTGCTTAGTTATTATTTTTAGGGAAGCTACTTTGAATCTCTAGTTTAGTTAAGCTAAACTTAATCAATTTAAAGCAGTTAAAGTACAGGCAAGCTACTATTCTGAAAAAAAATAGTCTGCTTCACTACAAGCTAATAACAAAAAGTAGCTAACTACATTGAGTGTATGAAGGGGGCAATATATAAGGGATAATGTACAGTCAGTGGTTGTTATCACATAATAAACCCAGGGAGATCAGGTCTTGTATCACCCTCAGTACCGCTGCTCCCTATATGCATATTAAGCAGTCTGCCTAGGGAACCAACTCCCTAGGGGGGTACCAGAGACACCACCGCTGCCCTTACTCGATTTTATATGTTATTCAAGGACCCTGTAGCAGTCGCGGAACACAGACAATCACCTTGTGCTCGCACATTCGCACCATGCCTCGCAACTCCTACCAGCTGAAATCAACCTCCAGAGTTCTGTTGATGTTTACTTTTAAAAAATGGCCGTCTGAGCCTATTACATGAATACTTGCCAAATAAATAAATAAATAAATTCACATGACACATTGATTTGAGTTAAAATTATTTTATTAGCTTGTGGTGATCGCACAGTGAACTGAGAAGTAGGAGAGACAGCTCGCAGTACCCAGATACGTCCGATACATCTTAATCCTCGGATGTGCGGTTGTTACAAAGCAATATCTGACCATTGGTTGGTCAGAATCAAGTATTCCGAAGATTAATCAGATAATTATTTTTCTAGATACAAAAACAACAACTGAGAATTAACAATCTCAGTTAGGGTGACTCTATTAAACTTGAACATGTACAGTACATTTACTGGAAATACAACTAATAAATAAATACACCCTAATTTGTATAACTAACTTAAAAACAGTAATGAACAGCAGCATTAAACGTAATATTTCCCTATAAAAGAAGGCCAATGCGTAGGAGTCAGTGCAGGAACTTGAATCTGTAAATAACGATTTAACAGATTATTTACATGAACGGTTTAAAAGAACCAAGTCACTTGAATGAACCTGACTTTGTAAAACTCTATAGGTAGTGTATTGTTGTGCTACACCGCAAATTTTATCTACTTTTTTTATTTACCTGTTAAATTTATTCAAATTAGCGAATAAATAAGACAATGTTTACATGATGATTGCATTGTAAAGATGACAAAAAATCATAAATAATATTTACTTATAAGCTAGATCATGAATTTGTACAGGTTTGAATTGAGTACAAATGTAGAATTTACTTAATATTTTCATGTTCGTGCCTTAAAGGATTAGTACACTATTTTTGTCTCATTATTTACTCACCATCATGCCATCCCAGATGTGTATGACTTTCTTCTGCTGAACACAAAAGAAGATTTTTTAAAGAATATTTCAGCTCTGTAGGTCCATACAATGAAAGTAAATGGGTACCAAAATTCTTGAAGCTCCAAAAATTACATGCTGCCATCATAAAAGCAATCCATACGACTCAAGTGGATTAAATAATGTCTTCTGAAGCTTAACGATATGTGTAAGAAAACGATCAATATTTAAAACTTTCCTTTATGACATACAGTATAATATGTCTGATATATTAACAAGGATTCATTAACATAGAGAATGTGCCACAAAATGGAATAAATTAGCAATTATATGTACTGTATACTAATTCTATCACTCATTCGTACATAATTATCTGTGCTTATAACTGCACTGGTCAAGTCTCTGCCAACCATTAACACATGGGCCAAATTGTGCACAGTAAATCAAGGTTAAAGAGACATTTATCAATACACCCGAGCAAGAGGACATAAAATGATTTTACCCAGTGTCTCTGCTCAAAGAACAAGGACATTACAATCATTAATTGAGATGCAGGCACTGAGAGAAATAATTAAGCTTGGAGCCAAAGTCAGAATCACTTTTATCTGGTGATTAAAGAGATTCACTAATAAAAGCCAAATAGGATGAGGATTATCAGAGAGACTTCCCATAGTAAGGATTTATGTCCACCTTTTGAGTTCCATCCACCCAGAACACTTTTAGGTTGGAAAATATATAACCAAGAGGCATTTATTTCAATTGAAGTTGCACAAGTACACTTTTCAAGGTCAAGGGAAACATTTCACAAAATAAGAAATTTCTTTAGATTTTAATGATGAAACAATAGATACCCCGCATGACATAAAATTATTAAAAGTCCTGCAGCATTACATGCTAAAACTATTTAAACTGTACTCTGCTAATTCTGCAGTCTTTACATGACATATTAAGAGACATTCATTTGTCACACTGCAGGACCAATTAAACTAGTAAAGGCCAAAAAGTTAACCAAAAAATAAGTAAAATAATAAATAAATATTAAGATTTTACCAAAAACTATTTTGCAGGTTCTTGCACACAGTTCTTCAAAGTAAATTAAATTAAATAGTCTACACAACTTCATGAATAATATTAAATAAAGTAAGTGAGTAAATAGAACTGAAACATTTAAGTTTGTCATGTTTTCAAGTCTTTTATTTTGAAATTAGTTAACTTCCTTTTCTAGTCATGTGATAATCTTGTTTCCCTCTTGTTCATATGCCTTGTTCTCACTGGTTTATAGTCGTGTTATCTTGTTATTAGTTTAGTCTTGTTATTGGTTCATGTTTCATTGTCTTCTTATCAGTTTTGTAATTTCATTGGTTGTCTTGTTAACTTGTTTACCCAGTCTGTGTATTTATAGCCCTCATGTTCTCCAGTCCTGGTTGGATTATTGTTGTCGTAATGTTATAAAGTCATTTATGTTTGGGTTTTGTTTTGGATTCACGTTTTTGGATTTATCGCACTTTCTATAATAAAACTGCACTTGGGTTCTCACTTAATCATAGTCTCGTCCTTGTCCATTCCTGTCTTCAGCTTGTCCTGCCTTGCCCGAATGTTACAAAGTTAAATTTACACATACTTTACCAGTGAAATTTTCTCAAAAAGGTTTTTTTTTTTTTATAGGACTGAAACATGATGCATTGTAAAGATAACAAACAATCATAAATTATATTTACTTAATTAATTTCTACATCAACAATTGACTACAAATGTAGAATTGTTTTAATATTTTATTAATAGTTTATTAATTATAGATGCCACTTGGTTGGGAATTTTGTTATCTCAGTCAATGACATTGAAAAATTTTAAGTGTGGTTTAAGTGTCTGAATGAATACTTTATATGGCTACTGTAGTTATAGTTAACTGACACAGTAATAATATCTATGTAAACCTAATTTTGTGTTTAGTGACATGATGGCTTTGGCTCAAAAAAATTAACTAGTTTATTTGGACTGAATATGAGAACAAGATCTGAAGCTGGGTGGCCATGTTCCACAGTCATGTGCCAAATATTTTCAAATATTTAGAGATATTTGAGCAGACAAAAATATAGTGCTGATCAGTAGCACCACAAGAAAAAGTTATTTGAATTGATGAAGGAAAGTCTGATGTGGGATTTGTCAGTAATTCATCAGAATGTGGTTGATTTCAGGGTACCGGAACAGTCATTGAATCAGAGGGAGAGGGATAAAGGAAGAGTCGTGGACGCCAGAGAGAGAGAGAGAGAGAGAGAGACGTGTGTTTTGTTTCAGTATCTTTGTATCATTAAAACGTTATTTTGACTGCTTAGCCGGGTCTCCGCCAGACGGCCGGAAGAGCAAAACCTTCCCTCCAGGAAGGGAGGGGTGAGTGTCAAGCCGGAGGTTTCCCCGACCTGAATTGGGCGGTGAAGGAGTGTAACGAGGAGGATGGCATAGGTGGGCCATGAGGGTGCATGGCCAGTGCTGAGTCATTGAATCAGCGGGAGAGGGATAAAGGAAGAGCTGTGGACACCTGCGTGCGTGCGTGCGTGTGTTTTTTGGGGCGGCTGTGGCTCAGGTGGTAGAGTGGGTTGGCTGCTAATTGCAGGGCTGGCGGTTCGATTCCCAGCCCACACGACTACACATGCCATAGTGTCCTTGGGCAAGACACTGAACCCCAAGTTGCTCCCAAATGGTGCATGGCAGCTCTGCCACCATTGGTGTATGAATGTGTGTGTGAATGGGTGATTGGGACACAGTGTAAAGCGCTTTGGTAACCTCTGCGGTTAGAAAAAGCGCTATATAAGTGCAGACCATTTACCATTTTTATGTTGCTGTGTTTTATGTTATTTCAGTTTGTTCTTTGTATCATTAAATCTTTATGTCGACTACTCAGCGGGTCCCAGCTTCCTCCTTTTCCTTAAGCAGAGACTCTAATCATTACAGGTAGCAACATGTCGACTTCCCATGTGATCATGTTGATCGGCCACCCTGCTGTCTAGCTATCAGTATCTGCATTGGCCATTTAAAAAGCCCATGTTGGAATGAACAGAATTAAATTACGATTAGTTGATCTACGCTAACTCAAATTTCAGTGATCTGGCACTATATGGAGAACCCTAAAAGTCCTTCAAAGGTTACCATAAAATTAACTCCTCAGCTGTCTTCCTGAAAAGGCTGCTTAAACAGATCATGACAGGCCGTTTCATTCTGAGTGTTAGGCCCACGCTTCCAATGGTGTTCCAATGAGGTTATTTTGAGGGGCTTGTGTTATCAGCTGTTGTCTTGAGTCCTGTTGGACCCTCCTCATTTCTCTGTTACTCTCGGCTGAAACTGTGGACTGACTTATTGTCCTCCTTTTCCAGTTGAACTAAACAGTCGCATATGTGGTAAGTGTTGAGCTTTAATATTTTCAGACTTTATTGATGTTGAGATTAATGTCATGTGAGCATATCTGAAAACATCTGAGCTTGTTGGTTTTAATTGATGATATGTTTTGTTAATTTGAGTCATACACTGTTTTGATTTCTGGGATACAAAGAAAATCATATGAAAACAATATGAAGACAAAGACAATTCCAAGACAATAATTCTGTAGTTGTTTGGTCAATTCAAATTTAAAGTTCTACTTGTCTTGAGAAGGCAAACCATCCATTTCCAGTGCTTAAAGTTACTCTTATCCATCTTATGTTTCACTCTTAGCCTGGTGTTAAAATACACAATGATGCTTAGACTAGCCATGTCTTTGTTTTTTTCTACTTTGCGTAAAACTGCCATCAGTGACAACAGAGGGTACGTGGCCAGAATAATAAATAGCTTGTCCATATTTAGAGAGTCCAAAAATAGCAAGTGGCTTCAGAACAGGTGCCATGTTGCTCCCCTGCTGAAGGAGGAGGGGTGTAGAGATGTGGTGGATATATGGGCAAGGGGTGAGAAGAGGGCTATACTTTAAGTCTGATAGGCAACAGTGGTCATGAACTACAAAGCTGGGACATAAACAACCTCTGGAAACTCTGAGTTCATTCCACATGAAATCAGCTGTGTAGAGCTGAAGGGCTTTAATCCTGCTGGCTATCTGTGACACATCAGATTTAAAGGCTCAGTGATACTGTGCTACTGTGATTTGTGCTATTTTCACTGCGTTCCCTACCCCCAGCATCGAGTGTCACACACAGCTCATTCCCTTTTTTCAGATGTCCATCCAGTATGCAGACAACTGCAAGCTCAGATAGTATTCTTTGTATACAGCTTGCATTGAAAATGTTTAATCATTTGGTGGAGTTTGAGGTGGAGTAAAGATAAATCCCCTTGCCTTATAACACCACATAATGGGAGTAAATCCTCTCTTGATATGATAATGAGTTATAATAGTTCTTTAGGATTAATTCATTGTAATAAATCAAATGAATCAGACGATTAACTTTTAACTAAGTGAATTACCATAGACAGACAGACAAATAGAGATTTAGATAAAAACTAGCATCCAGAACCTTTGTACGAGATGGCAAAATCATAAGATAGTGTATGACTTAGCTCACATGAAAAGTAATGACTTTTAGTCCAATACAGACCAACCAATCAACAAACAGAATTTCAAAACAATACAATAAAGGCATCATACAGTATACTGTACTTGCTAGCCTCTCATTCAACACTTTATTTTGAGAAAGTAAACGTCAGCGAACAAATGTGGTTACTCATTCCATATTTATGCAATACAAATCCCTCATGTATGTCAAAAAATCTCTAATGCTTTCCTCATCTTGTCCCAAACCCGAATTTTATTTCTTCTACACAAAAGTTACTTTCCTAATGAAATGATGGGGTTTGGGTAAGGAGTTAGACTTAGTGATTAGGTTAAGGTTTGACCAGTGCTCTATAATTTGGACTACAGTTTCATAATAAAGTCTCCCGGTACAATGTACTGTAATTTATTTATTAATGGAAGTCAGTGGGTGATTCGATGTGGCCCGCCAATCACTTTTATCTTTCCCTGACTGATATTGATAAAATCGTGTCACATTTTAAACATCTGAGCGCTCTCAGCAGTGAGTTTAACAACACTCATCAGAAGCGATCAGTGGTCCAGTTCCAGACCGAATCTTGCATTTTTAAGCTTGTCTGGGCATAGTTCAGTTACACTGCTCTCCAAAACATCAACCAGCAACTTATGAGCACATTTTATCCCATCTTATTCAGTCTAATGCATTTGGGTGGTCAAAATTACAGAATACGTCACAGCTGTTAGTGAAGAAATGTCAGCTCATACATACAACCTATTTCAACAAAAGATAAATCAATGATGAAAAGTTTGCTTTTATTTTTAACGCACCTGTGTCATCATCAGTTCAGGGTCTGTAGTGCTCATTAAAAGTGAAAAACATGAAGCGTCACTGAACTTGCATGCAGGCAAATATCTTGATTTTGTTTGGTTCTGTTTACAGATGTGTATCTACGTTCTCAATCCCAAACATCATCAAATTAGTTTGTTCTCTGTTTACAAATGATTATCGGCACAAGTATCTGGCTCCTGCACAAAGTCACATCTGCAGTTCAAGAGAAGGCTAATTTTCCCATCATTGAATGGGAGGATAATAGAGAAAAATAGGAACAGAAATCGCTTTATGTTTTAAATGTATTTTATTTAAAAAGATAGCACTATGTTAGATTGTCACCCTTTATTTAAAATGGGTTGATATTGTAAAAAGATACAGATTTGAGCAGATCTGAAATGTATTTCTCAGTTTTCATAAACAATAACCCCAAAGTAAAGTTAATAAAAACCTACAAGTTAGTTGAGTGTGTCATGTCTGTTCTTCAGTGAAGGAATTAAGAAGGAATTATGGCCATGTCTTAAACATGTTAATTGAATACCATTGACTATTTTAATGTAAGTAAACGCATAGTTTTAACAGTGTTTTGTTTTTCATATTAACATGTTAGTTACAAGGAAAGTGTTAGGTAAGATAAATACAGAAAATGTGGGTTTTCATCTGGATCATATCTGGCCCTCTCAACAAAGTAATGGTATAAACCCCAAATGTATTTTTTTTTAAAATAAATATATTTTCTGAACAAAAGTAAGGTCTCATAGTATAATTTATTTACTAAAATATTGAGTTTAATTATTTACTAAAATATAAAATTTACAGTAATACTAACAAGGAGAGTTCCTGCACTTTTTTTCTTCCACTTCAAGCACAGGGTTAGAGGTTATACTTTGTTTGTTAGTTACATTTTTCCTCTATGGGAGTAAAAGGCTAATGGATGTGTACTAATCAATTCATATGAATTCTTACAATTTGGCCATCTTGTTCTATTCCAGACTGGGTTGCTGCAGCTTTACATCAGGGAAAATTTTAAGTGACCAACCACAGATTTTGTTTTGTTTTTATGTGCCATTTAAGGGTTGGGATTATCAGAAATAGATTTTATCACAATAATAGGCTGGTGTAATTTTTTAGAATGTCTCTATGAACAGTGAAAAATGTATTTACAATCTGGTCAGCTTTGCTGTCTATCCAAAAGTTATAAGTATTGTAATTATTTCACAGACACAAAATGTCAGTAAACAAATAGTAAAATACAATTCTGATCAGGGATATATAGTCAAATTAGAAGTGTCTCAAACTAAACTCTAAATATCTGCAAAAGATGTTACACCACTAATCTGGCCATCCAGTGATTTTTTATTTAAAATCCTCGAATGCATTACTGTATCAACCTGGTACCTTGTTAATGACATTGTTTCCAGGCTGATTAAAAACTATTGGCCTTACTCCTAGAATTTGCGTAATGACAAATAATCAAATTCAGATTTGGCATATTAAGATAGTACTTTCCAGTTTTGTGTGCAACATGCATCAGACAGATGTATGAACTCAGATGTGTTCTGTATTACACTGAAACTACTGTAAATACTATAAATCAGACTTACTGTTTCAATTAGCCAACATAATTATACAGACAAATCACTTCACATATCCTCCAGTTATTACCAAATCTCAGTTTCAGCAAATATTTAGGCATATTTTTCAAGGTCAATCCTCTATAATCGAATTGTGTCTGCCTGAGGCAAATACATTAATCAAAATGAAATGTTCTCTCTTTTCTCAAATTTGAATTCATATTTTGTTACAAACAACCTCATGCATTTAAAACATAAACTCCATCTATTTACACAAACAGATTACAGACTGGCCAAAAGCCATCCATCTTCAATTTTGTGGCTGGTGATTTTAGTGAGTTATATGTAATGCATAATCACTTCTCATTAATTTCAATAGTCTCACTTCTGCATCAAGCCAGGAGCGTAATCAAGGAACTGGCTGTTGTACCTCTGCTAATCAATCTGCTCTCTTACAGAGTGGTTTTATGACGTATTTAAATTTTCTTTAGCAGATGATGGAGGGCAGTGGCCAGACCTCTGAAAACACCATTGAACAAGTCAATGGCACCGAGGAGCAGCCAACAGACCCCATGGAGGTCTTCAGCAGGCAGCTAGAAGATATAATTAACACCTATGGCTCAGCATCCAGCTTGATGGAGGAGCAGATCTCCATCCTGGAGACTAAGGAGACAATGGAGGGGGAGGAGGACATAAAAGCTGATGAAGAGGCTGCTCCCAAAGAAGCTGAAGCCAGCCAAATGAAAGAGCAGAAGACTGATAACAAACTCCTCAAGGGCCTGGGTGAGGAATCTGCCCCTCTTTTGTCATCTAACTGACATGTATTGTTTGATAAAGAATGGAAACCTGAAATTTCTAAAGAGTGCTAATGTGCTGATAGCAAAATTTTAACTGGAATAGGGATTTACTGATATTCAATTCAAAGAAAGTCTACATAGTCACTCAACAGAGGAATTTAAAGCATTAGTGTTGTGTGTAATCTAATCACAAAGTAATAATTTTCTGTAATCTGATAACATTTTAGTACAAAGAGTACTTTAGAAAATGTAATTGAAGTTTTTGTAATCCGATTACATTTACAGACTTTCAAATAATTGTATTACTTTGAAGTACACTCTTTCTAAAATAATACAATTTTGTAAAATTCTATTAAAATATAAATGTGTTAGTATTTCACATTATAGGGGAGAAATGTCTGGTGCTGGGTGTATGACTTGGGTGTGACAATAAACAAGGAGAAAATAGCCATTATTTTGAATTTGTTTAGTAAAATGTTTTTGTGAAAAGTGTTTATAGAAAGAAATGAGTAATGTGATTACTTTTCAATTAAGTAATCAGTAAACTCTTTAAAAAAAAAGTGAGAATTAGCCATTTATAGTGGAGTACTCACCCAACACTGTAAAACATAAATAATTAATTTCATTTAACAATGTGATGAATAATTGTGTCTTATTATGCCTAATTATTCCCTGATATGTAGAATAAATTGTTGTGATTATACATTTCTGTAAGCATATAAACCTTTGATAAAACCTTTGATAAAAATATTTATTCAGAGTGTCTATTTGCAGCCCGGTCTAAATAGTATCTGCCACACAGTGCAGCTATTTTCACTCCAATAGTCAGGTAGAACCACAGGAATATATAACAAACTAATCAGTTGATGTCGACGGTGTGGGAATGTGTACTGTTGTGCTAACAACTGCGGTTCGAATCTGAATTTTGTCCCACTCTTATACCCATCCGTTTTCCTGTTTCCACTCTTAATACTTCCTTTAATACTACTTAAAATAATAGGTGAAAATGAATATAAATGTTGATTTCAGCGCAGTGATTTGGTCACGGTGAATGTCAGGGAGTGCAGAGAAGGGTTTGATCCGTAGGTGGGGTCTGACGATCACACTCGTTCACACGGCTCAGCGTCGTGTGTAGATCACTGTTGTGTGCTCACTGTATTATTAATATTGTAGTAACCAATATGTTTTTTTCAGGGGCAGAAACCATAGTTTTAATGCAACTAACCATGGTGTTAGTAATATGGTGGTAATAAAGTTGCCATGGTTAATTTTGTGGTTACTGTAAATTACATAAAATACCATGGTTACTGTAGTAAAACCAAGGTTATTTTTTCTAAGGTAATGTTAGGGATAGGGGTTAGTGGTGTGTCTGTGGGACTCTATATAAACACAATAAACACACTATGTTGGTATTTAAATATGGGTGCAAGCAATATCTGACACTATTTGCACTGGCATGTAAATAGCATACTTTTATTTGCACCAGGGTGCAAATAGCATCTGCCAACATTATTTCTGTATTATTAACATGTATTATTAAAAACACTTAGCAGTTAAAAGTTAATTTATTTTGCTTGACACCGCTATTCAAATTCAATTCTAATTTAGGAATTTATCTGGGATGTAATGGTCTCTCTATATATATATATAGCTACATGAGATTTTAGTGAGAATACTGATTCTGATCATGACTTAAGTTTGATATTGAAAACAACACTGTATGTACCAGCTCTCAAGCGCACAAATGATGCCATAAACAGTGATTTACTTTTTCTATCAGCAAAAGAGTAGAGCATTTGTACTAGTTGAGTGTAATAATCAAATGTTTGGAAAATGTTCATTCTTAAGAAAAGACTCCTCGTCAAGACTAAAGCCCACTTTACCCTCAAAAAGGAGACAGCTAGTGCTTATCTTCATTTTCTGACATGTCTTAAGCCTGAGTGCCACAAATATTCTTATGAACTTCCGTCCATGTCTTATGCCTTGTTTACTTTTCTATAGTAAATGCTATCAAACTGTGATTTTACTGCCTCAGCTGTTGATTTATTTTGAAGCTTGTCTGCAGAACACTCCTTTGTGGGCTTCTGCTCATCTTATTTATCTTTATGTTCTCTGGTCTAAATGCAAAATGCTTGTCTCGCAGGTAAAGAGGCCACATCCTTATTGCAAAGTCTGAACAAGCTCAGCTCACCAGAAGATAAAGTGGAAATGGTGTTGAAGAAATACACAGAGATGGTGATTATCCAGACCCACGAGAGAATGTTGCTCTCTGAACAGTTACCACCGGCGGCAACAACAATGCATGGAGGACAGTTAAGAGGAAACAAATAGAATACAAAGCGGATTGGTACAGGGAGAAAATTAAAGAATGCCTGGCGAGATGTTAGGAGTGGCTTCGCTTATACAGCGATGACCTAAATATTCAGTGCCCCAGGCTCAATAAGCAAGTTTGAATACAAGGCCATATGCCACACAAGAAACTCACTAATCTCTCTTCAGTTTCAGAGCACACAGATAATGGCAAGGACATGTAGAGAGGAAAATATCACAGAAGACTACAAGTTATTCTCATAGTTCTGACAAAAAATAGATATTCATGTCTTCAGAAATAGACAATCTCTGGGGCCTCTTGATGTAGACAACTCAAAAAAATCCTTGAGAGCTGGGCCCGACCTTAGAATCAGGAAGTTGCTTACATAAAGGAATAGCTACCCCCCAAAATTAAAATGCTCTCATAATTTATTCACCCTCACACCATCCTAGATGTGACTTACTTTGTTCTGCTGAACACTAACAAAGATGTTTAGAACAATATCTCACCTCTGTTGGTCCATTCAATTGAAGGCAGCATAAAAGTAATCCATAAGACTCCAGTGGTAAAATCCATGTCTTCAGAAGTGATGTGAAAGGTGTGTGAGAAACAGATCAATATTGAAGTCCTTTTTTACTATAAATGTCCACTTTCCACAGACCTCTTAAGCGCTCACTTCCATCTTGAGAGTTTTTCTTCTTTTGTTTTTGGCGATTCACATTCTTTGTGCATATGGCCACCTACTGGGCAGGGAGGACTTATATATTGATCTGTTTCCCAATGACACATCATAACACTTCTGAAGATATGACTTGAGTCCTATGGATTGCTTATATGCAGCCTTTATGTGCGTTTTTGGAGCTTCAAATTTTGGGTCACAATTCACTTGCGTTTAATGGACCAACAGAGTTGAGATATTTTTCTAAAACTCTTCGTCTGTGTACATCAGAAGAAAGAAAGTCATGCATATCTGGATTACCATGAGAATGAGTAAATGATGAACTATACTTTAACCTCTTCAGTTTCATCAATGCTACAAAAAGTATCAATGTAGTCCTAACTCAAATAGATTAAGTAAACTTACATTTGTACTAGTTTAATGGGATAGAAAGCAATGAAATCAAGTTGTGACAAAATGTTCTAGAATTGTATTGAAAAAGCCTTCATGTAAACACAAAAATGACCTGATTGAGCTGGATCCGAATGAATTTCCATCCGATTGAAGGGGGTGATGTAGACCTAAAATAATCGAATTAAAAGAAAAATATTAGCCATGTACTTTCTCAGTCATATTCTAAAATACCTACCTTGCGCTCATGCACAGAGAGATATAATGATATAATACAACAAGATATAATGCGTGGATTGACTTCTCAGGACAAATCTCATTTGCCTCTGCCACTCGGATTGAGGCAAGTCACTACTCCACCACGAGTGCCCCCTGGTTACAAGCTTTGAATAAACAAAAAAACTCAAAAATATCGATAGCCTATTAATAATAATATCTAGGTTTTAGACGTAAGCTATTATTACTGACAGTTATTTAACACTGCAAGCATCCCATCTCTTGCTGTTTTAAATACCCTAGCATTTTTTTCTTGAATTATTAAATGCTCCGTTCCGCCGTCATTTATGCTTTGTGAATTTTGGGTAGAATCCCATCCACAGCTGTTGCTCATTCTTCCGTCTTTTCATCCAATCTTTATTGCTTCGCATCAGTTTATCCGTAAAACACCAGTCGTGTTTCATTTGCAAACTATTTTTGAAAGAACCTTTTATGTGAACAAATCGTTGTCATTCACGTCCATTGTTTTGATCATGAACGACTCAATGTGTTTTTGAACAAGTCAATTGAATCAATAATTCAGTGACTCACATAATTGGCTACATCAAAAATGCTCATTTGTCGCCAACTACTGGCATACTACTGGCGCAGAAATGGTGATTGAATGTATCTTTTTGGCTGAATGATTTAAAAAAACAAACAGATTAGATTAATCAAAATCCCCATCTCACATTGTAATCTCATGCCCCTTTGACAAGTGCTCGCACCCTTGAAAAGTACAGATGTAAAGCAGCTTTAGAGCAGCCAGTGGTACTGCAGTTTCAACATGATGTATGGATCACACATCTGTGTGCATGTGTGTACTTATGGGGCAGGTGGAAGAACACAGATCTGAGAAGAAACAGCTGGAGCAGCTTCTGCAGAGGCAGGGTCTTCTGGTCAAGCAGAGAGATCAGCTCCAGTTTGAGCACAGCCGTGCCATCCTGGCCCGCAGCAAGCTGGAGTTGCTCTGCAGAGAGCTCCAGAGACATAACAGCACACTGAAGGTGAGAAGTACTGTCAGTTTAACAGAGAATTGAACATGCATTTGCAACATGGAACTTAAATGCGTCGAACGTCCATATGTAACATATTTCTCTGTGAAGCAGAATACTCAGTCAGTGGGAAAATATTAGAGTGGGAATTGGTTTGGTATTTAAAGGGGTATTATTGGATTGTGAAAAGTTTAGATAAAATATAATATTATTTTCCCAAGCCTGTCCTTGGTTACATCAGCAGATGAAACTATGAAAATAAACTTGTTTTTTACTTTAGAAAAACAACTTTGAATCAATGTGATCTTTAAGCCTTAAACACCTAAGAATTTACAGTAACACAGCAAAACCTGTAATCCTGCAAAAAGGTGTTTAACGGAAGAATTCATGTAAGTGCTTTTCTAAAATTATAAGCATCACATTTCTGCCTTTAAACCCTCCAAACATTGGCCCCATTCACTTACATTGTACCTAACTGTAACCTCAATAATTAATTTAATTTAAATGTTTAAGAAAAATAGGGATGAATCAAAATGCATTTTTGTTGTGTACAACATTATGCCACAAATGCTGTCGATGGCTTTGACTTTTTTGAGAAGCCTTCTAAGCAAGCTAGAAGGCTGAAATTGAGCCCTGTGACAGTCCATGAAACACATGCTTCATTAGGCTACATCGGAAATTATTTTGAATATGTTTACTGGGGGTCCTGGGTAGATCAGCGAGCATTGACTCTGACTACCACCCCTGGAGTTGCAAGTTCAAATCCAGGGCGTGCTGACTGACTCCAGCCAGATCTCCTAAGCAACCAAATTGGCCCAGTTGCTAGGGTGGGTAGAGTCATAGTGATTGCTCTAATGTGATTCTTGCTCTCTGTGGGGCATGTGGTGAGTTGTGCGTGGATGTCGTGGAGAATAGCGTGTTTCTCCACATGCACTAGGTTTTCACGGTAACACCCTCAACAAGCCACACGATAAGATGCGCGGATTGACGTCTCAGATGCTGAGGCAACTGAGATTCATACTCCGCCACCAGGATTGAGGTGAGTCACTACGCCACCTCGAGGACTTGGAGCATTTCAAATAACAAAGCGCATTATGTTTACTGAATGGGCACTGTTGCATTACTTAAAAACAATAAGACCACTAAGGCCTACTGTTTCCTTTTCAAATACTTCAGATGTGGTTTTCAATGGGGTCCATAGGGAATGACCATGTTGGATGACTTTGCCATGTTGGAAGATTCTAGTTGTAACTGGGTCTTGTTCCTGCCAAATTGTACATTTTAGAGTGTGAGATGCTGTTGTAGTTTTAACCAATGTTTAGTTAAAAAACACTTACTTAGCTAGCTTTTAACAACTGTTGAAATTTTCCTACAGTGGGTCTCTGAGGGTTAAGTGGTGAAATTGTCTTGCAATTTGTTGGAGAGTGTTGGAACATCTGACTTGTTTTCCTGCAAGCTCTGTCAGTATTTTGATGGCTGAGATTGAGTCGACTCAACTTCTTCTGAGAGGGCAGTCTCTTTTGAGCCCAGTGGGACTTTACTGCAGTGGCTCAATGAGGCTCTGACTTCTCAGATTCAAAGTGCTGCTGACAGGTCACTATGACAAGAAGGATAGTGTTATCAAGCTTCAATGGCATTTGCCCTTCTTTTATAAATAAAAAGTCAAAGAGAGTGACTCACAGGTTCAAATCACTGCATTGGGCCATGCTCTCCTGTTCTACCTTTCTATCGGTGCTATACAGTGACTCAACATCTACAATGAAGGTGGACTTCCTCCACGTTTGACAGGGGTTATAGGTCACATCTAAAGACAGTTTCCTACTATACTTTAGAGAGCTTCCTTTAGAGCTGATTTGTATTATAATGAATTATGCATTAGCTTTACTAACAAGCTATTGCCCTTTCTGCAATATGTATTTTTGTAATGTACTGATACTGTACTTGCTCAAGCTATAATAAGTTGCACAACCTGTTGGAGACAGTCAGTCTTCTAGATTAAACTAGCAAGGCAAGGGTGGAATCATTAGTAAATCAAGTTATAGTGAAAGTACTGAATTGTTTCTTCCTCCAAGAGACACAAACAAGACACCATCAAAACAAGTTTATTTGAGAATTAGAACCGTTTGTGAAGGTCTCTGTAAACTGAGCTGTCATATTGCCTGCAGTCATTTGGTCAAGTCAAGTCAATTTTATTTGTATAGCGCCTTTCACAACACACATCGTTTCAAAGCAGCTTTACAGAAGATCAGGTCCTTGAAATATTTTCCCATAGTTGGATATTGTAGTCATCTTATTTCCTTTTGGCTTTGGATAAAAACTTCTGTCAAATGAATAAATGTCAATGTAAATGTCCTTTCAATCTGTCAAAAATTATGTTGCCTTTCAAGAGATGGTATCCATAGTCTGTGTGCTGCATGAAAGTTAAGACAAAAGATGTCATGTGGTATGCATTGCACCTGGAGCCATTTTTCTACAGGTGTGGGAGGATTTTTTTTAGAAATGGAGCACTTTTTGTCTTTGAATATGCATCTGATTCTTACGTTTTTGTTTTCTGTGAGGTGAATCAGAGGAGTGTCTTCATCACATTTGTGTTTTTTGTTTCTTTTTTGGGCATAGAAGATTTTAAAGGTGAAGTGTGTAATTTATGCTCCACTAGCATAACTAAACAGAACTGCAAAATAATATTTTTTTCCCAAACAGGTTTTATGAATACTCCTTTTTTATAATGTTGGATGAAACCAATATAATTACAATATATTACAATATTATTAGAATACGTTTAAAACATGCATTATGTTCATATTTACATCTATTTGTGTTTCTGCGATAGTTAAAGGGCTCCATAACGAGTCATTTTAAGGAGAAAAATTACATTTCTTCTATGCCCCTTAGAAGTTGATTATACTTGCTCTCCCCAGAGGCTGGGTTTGACCTTGTTCGTTCTCCAGTCAATTTTAATTAAGTATTGTAGCAGCTATTAATGAGCAGGTCAAAGTAGAACATCTAAGGCCTCTGTGTTGATGGGATTCTCAGCCGTGAGGACGGCAAATTAGATTTAATCTTGTCTTTAGAGCGGGGTCATTTCTCTCGAGTGCCTATGTGTGTATGATTCAACTCCCTGAAAAGCTTGCCTACTGGTTTATCAGCTTCACCTTTCCCAAGTGGGAGCTTGAGACTTATGCCATGAGTAAACACAGGCAGCAAACCGATTCAGCTCTTGAGAGGAACATTCCACGCTTGTACTCCGAGTAAGGGAGCTGGCATAGCTGAAACAGGATCTTATGTTTACAGAACACATGGAATAGCACACCTGTTTAGCACAGTCCACTCTGAGATGCTAAAAAAGGTGATATTGTTGTTTATCACATGCCACTAATAAGAGATCTCATTCACTGCAAAAGTGATTTTCGTATTTTTGTTTTCCAGGAAAACTATCTAGACATCTTTAAAACTAGATACATTTAATTGAAAACCAAAACAATACATGTAATCAGTAACACTTTTAGGATAATTTATTATTTATTTTAGAATAAACTTTTTAGATAATCTGATTACTTTGGATTACTTCATCTTTGTAAGTGTGTTAAGTAGGCCTACCAATTTACAGTTATTCCACTAAATTTTAAACATGAAATCTGATTATGAACATTTAAAAATGAAATCTAATATAATTACAAGTACTTGATTAGTGTAATTTGATTAAATAATCCAGATTACATGTAGTCCAACTACCCAACACTAGTCCTGTTTTCAGAGAAATCTATTACAATTTTGTGAGGTTTATGCTTAAAACAAGAAAAATAAAACAAATTGATGATAGTGTAAGACAAATGAACTTGTTAGTATTATTAGTAAATACAGTCTTATGTCTTTCTTATGTTTGCTTTAATGAAACCATGCAATTGAGCATGTTTATGTGAAACCTGATGACCATGAAATCCCAACATGATCTGAGACTGTTCCAATGCAATGGCATGTGGTGGACATTTGAAATGAGGAGACATCTTAGTGTTGTTGTTGTTGTTGTTGTTGTTGTTTTAAACAAGTCCAATGTAAATTCCTTTATCAGTTTCATTTGAAATTTCAGGTTAAACCCATACAAATCTGAAATCTGATTTAACACAGCATATGGTATAAAAAGTTGGCCTACATAACAGTAGATGACATATAAAAGTCACATACTTGCACACAAATGCAACAACATGTATTTAAAATACAAAAAATAGCTGTTCTCCTATAACATACTGTATATTTAAATTAAATCATAGTTTTTATAATCCAATTTGAATAGGCTATATACATATATGCCCAAACAAAACAAACTATATTTTTATATAAATTGTAATTGCCATGTCTATTCTGTACAGGAAGGCATGTGACATACTTTAAGTTACACTATAAATAAGCTTGGAATACTTATATTTTTGTATGTTCATATTAACATTATTATTAATTAAATCAAGTCAAATCAAAGACTCATCAAGTTTATGTAATGTATTATAGGTATTTTTTTTACATTGCTTAAAAAACAATACCTACCAGAATACATCCAGGTGGCGGGAAGAGCTGGAGCCTATCCCAGCTGTCTCAGGCCGAAGGCAGGGAAACACCCTAAACAGCGTTTTATCTATATTTTATCTATTCGACTATTATTTTTATAGACATCTTGTTTTGAATAATTTGTAATCTACTCCTTGGTAAACGCTGCATGTTTTATGAAGGCATGAGCTGACACATTTAAAAGCAAGCGCTCAAGCAGCTAACTAGTACACCATTTAATGTTTCAAGTAATTTCAAGTTTTTGAAATGTTAATTTAAACGTGGCCAAAAGTGCTGTTGTCCATGTTGGTTAGTTGTTTACTGTGCAAATTGTTTCTCCACTTACATCAGTCCGTTGTGAGGACGAGAGAGCATGAGACGGGCATTATTGCATTGATTGATTGACAGCAAATTGAACAAATCAGCGCTAATCAGAGCCAATGTCTCCCCTCATGTGACCTTTTGATGTAGTCGGTGGTTACCTCCCTCACATTCAAACCACGCTTTAGGAGCTCAATGATATTGCAATGAGCTGAAAGGAGACTTGAGAGATGCTGCCTCCCTCTGAAACTTCATCCGCTGGGTGTCGATTGTTGATAGACTAACTTTAGAAAGGTGACTGTTATATACACACTATTTGAGCTCACATTTCAAAAATATCATATTTCTTCTATTACAGTATCTCTCAACCAAATTTTTGAGGAGGCACTGCCTACTTTGATTACCAATGTGGTCTCAGACTTTTGGACCCCACTGTATATTGAATATAAAATAAGAACAGCCTTCCAAAAAGCTTTGTTTGATTAAAAACTTTGAATCACGTCCACACTAACACTTTTTTGCCTCTAATCCATGCATTTTCCTCCACTGAATATGGAGACTTTAAAAAAACTTTCTCTAGCACTTCATATTTTAGAAAACGATTGCATTTGGAAATTTAAAACAGTTTTCAAAAGAGAACAGATTACAGTAGTGTGTATGTGACCTAAATTCACTTCTAATCACCACTGTCCATCTCACACCATGACTTAGTACTAGATCCAAATTGATTTCATCCCTTGCTACATATTTACCCAGATTTCCCACACATTTTCCTCTCTTTCTCACTCTGCAGGAGGAGAGTCTGCAAAGGCAGCAGGAGGATGACTTGAAGCGGAAGGAGCTCACCACTCATTTTCAGAGCACACTAGTGGACATTCAGGCTCAGATCGAGCAGCACAGCAGCCGCAACAACAAGCTGTGCCATGAGAACAACGAGCTGGCCAACAAACTCAAGACCATCGTAGATCAGTACGAGCTCAGAGAGCAGGTACAGTCACATAAGCATATGCATGCATACATCCATGGACATAGTAACATTATTATCATAATTACTTAATTACAAACCTAGAAATAATTATAAATATCATATACAATAAATGTATGTCAGATTATGAAAATATACACAACATCATTGTGGTCAGACAAGTAAAGCATTGGTTAGGCAATACAAAAAGTTCCTTTAAAGAGCAAATTGTTTATTTCCAGAAATCCATTTTGCAATTAAATTAGTCAATCTGTCCAAGATTGTTATTAAAAGGGTTTTTCTAAAGACGTTTCTATGTGCATGCATCAGAGTGATGCTTTTGAAGCATCTCATTTTGGATGCGTCGTGCCATAAACAGAAGTTTTGGAATGCAGTATCAAGTATTTTGAAACTTGGAAAAATATATCTTGAGTCTTTAATCCATCCATCTGTTTTTGAAAGAGTCATCTTTAACTCTTTGCTGATGTCAAATGTAATTTTCCTGCAGCTACAGAGTAATTAGTAACATGCCATTTACAGCTCAGGTGATTAGCTCAAACACTTCTGTGCCATTGAGCAAATATTTCAAATAGCGTTCTTCAGGGGGGTTCTGCATCAGCTCAGCAACTGCCTTTTAGAATAATGAAAATGCTAACAAACATATTTGTCTAGGTATTATAGACCTCCTTGAGTGAGACCCAGCAAAAAGATTTGACTTTTACAAACACTGCAATATCTACAACATCTGTTAAGGCTATTAAACAACAAACACATTTAAAATTCTTACCCCAAGGCACAGTCTTATTTTGTGATTATATTGTGCTAAAAGTAGATCTGCACCATTAGCTATTGTACATTTTAAAAAGCATCTGATTAGGTTGACAAAGGTCTATTCTCTGGTTAACAGAGAAGGATCTGAAAATCTTTAAAGCTGAAGTGTGTAATTTATGCACCACTAGCATCTCTAATCTTTAAAAAAATAATCAAAATAATTATTGTTTTCCAACAGGTTTTCTTCTGAACACTCCCCCTGTCTTCCAGTGGTCCCACCCAAACTCATACCATTGGTTGAGGTTGGCCTGGTAGAACAACTAGGGCAATATTTTGCTAGTGCCACAGTGTTTAAACATTTCAGAGAAACCAACTTTCAAATGTCTTACTCATTTTTATCTCTAAATATCAAACTTGGAAAGGAGAAAGTATTTTATTTAAATTTTTTTTAAATGACACACTTCTGCTTTAAGGTTTTTTATTATTCATAAATGAAATGACTGTCCATGTCTCACTAAAATGAGATGTTGTCTGCGAACCATATGAGCAATTCTTACACTATGCAGAAATGTATGCACATTTGAGAGTAGACAGCTTATATCTGCAAGAGCTGTAATTTCACAACATGTGGAGGAGGAGGAAGCTGCGCTCTCACACATTCTAAAGCTGCTATATGCACAGGCAAAAATACTTTGCATCGTTTGATTTTGACTTAGTGATTCACGCCCTGTTTGACAGTGAATCTGGCACCTTGTAGAACACTCTTGTATTCCGTATCTAATCACAGGAGAATCGACCAGTGGAATGACAAGCCTGATTTGAGGGAAGAGAAGCTCAATCTGTCATGCTGATGGGCACCACAGAGACTGTTCACAGACAGCTGTGTGGTGGGCTAAAACAGGCCCCGTCTTTCAACAGGAATTTAAATGACTTGGAATCAAATTGCATCATGTGTATCTACTGCCCTCTGCTGTTTAAAGTAGAGACACACATCACATGATCTGGCTGTAGAGGGAGGCGCATCATGATTTAAACAAATAGACCATGTTACTAAATAAACATTCTTTGTTGTCCCTGGAACAACATATCCATCAATCAATCATTGCCCTCTGATTTTAACCGTAAAGCTAAGATTGATTCATATAAATGGTATTCCTAGAACAAGAAAGGATGTTGATCAAGGAACATGTTATACTTGTGTAAGCCACCTTTTGCAGTCTGTTATATAGACTAATTCTTTGTTGTTAAAAACTTGCATTGTGTTGATTGATGCAAATAAGAATAAACATTATGTGGTTTAATCCAGATAAGATCCTGCCCAGCCACTAGAGGTGGACATTTTTTTTTAGAATGCAGTGTTAATGTCCTGTACTCAGTTTTGGACGTTATGCGGTCTCATTTATCTTGTTGTCTTGTTGATCTTTGTTATGCAAAACAAAAAACATTAAAAGAATAATCTTTTGAAAAGGAAATCAGAGTACTATAAAAACACTGTAACTTTCAGAGCTCAAAACATCCATCCCAAGTTCAAAAAGACCATTTATTGAAACTTAGATGCAAAAATTTGGTTTATTTCCTCATTTCTTATCAGCTTCATTGACAGTCAGGGGCGTAACTACAGGGAGGGCCGGGTGGTCAGCCACCCTAGGGCCTGAGGTGAAAGGGGGCCCGTGACGGCCGACCAAAAGGGAACAATTAAAATGGGCAATGAAAAACACCAAGGGGGCCACCCCCAGAAAATCAACCCAAAAATATCATATGACACATTGTTTAATGTTCTTTCCTGTGATTCATACAGAGTTTAGAGAAGATCTTCAAGAACCGAGATCTACAGCAGAAATTGTCCGATGTCAAACTGGAAGAAGCCAACATGCTACTTAATGAAGCCGTAGAGAAGCACAACAGAGAGAAGGAATATGTAAGACACACAGTTCTCTTATTCCTGCTCTTCAGATGTGCCTAAAGTAAACGGAAGGGCAAATAAAGCAATTTGCATGTGCTCAAGAGGAATTCATTTACAGCAATATATTACATAGAACTCACTTTTAAACTCTGAAGAAGTGGCACACGTTAACATCTCGACATTTATGTTGATAGTTGCTTAAAGAGGCAATTGAAAAAACAAAGAAATGCTACGCAATGAGGGAGCAGGAGTTACAGATGAAGAAACAGGTAAAGTCGAGTTCTTGGTCTCTCTCACCGGTCTGTGTGTGTGTGTGTGTGTGTGTGTGTGTATCTTGTCTTTAACCAGTTACTTACTCAGGCTGCTGAATGGAAACTACAGGCTAAAGAGCTGAAAGAACAGCACACAGTCATGCAGGCTCAGGTGAATATCTACTGCTGTGCCATTACCTGCCATCCCACATTCGCTCCTTCCTAGCTGTGGCATTCATTTAGTTGTCCATTTGAGCAGTATGACAAACCAAAAAAACTAATAAATCAATGGACAATCCTGATGCACACCCAATAGGCATGATTGCATTAAATGTCTGTAGAGATAGATAGATAGATAGACAGATAGATAGACAGACAGACAGACAGACAGACAGACAGACAGACAGACAGACAGACAGACAGATAGATAGATAGATAGATAGATAGATAGATAGATAGATAGATAGATAGATAGATAGATAGATAGATAGATGGATAGATGGATAGATAGATGGATAGAGTGAGCGAGAACATCTCATCATCTCTGGATCAACAGAAAATAGTAACAATGTTCATTGGGTTTGACAATGAGCTAATTATGGTGTTGGCTGTAAAAGCGTCCTTCCTCAGTCTGCAACATCAGACAGAAACATATTATCAGTGCTGGGCAGATTACTTGTGAATTGTAATCAGGTACTGATTACAAATTGCATGACAGAAAATGATATTAGTAACGTAATCTCATAGATTACATTTTTATGTTAATCTATGTGACCACTTTTGGATTACTTTCCACCTAATTCTGCCTGATAGGTGCTTATGTCCACAAATTCAGAACAATTACTGCAAATGTGAAGGGAGTTTTCATATTTCCCCCTGTGATGCTGATAAGAGGTCTTGGCCCTCCATCAATGACACACTCAAATATGTTTGAGTTTAACAGACATTTCTTATTGGAGTTTCTAAATTATGGACAAGTTCTCAGGGCATGTGAACACAAATGTGGTCATGCAATTTTGTCATTTTACTAATGCCATGCATGATTGATAAGAGAGCAGGCCAGTTATATTTGCGAATCAGTGTTACAAAAACATCTCAAAGTTATTACTACACCAAAAGTGCATTCATGAACATTTTTGAAGCCGACTACAAAAGCAATTTAAGAGACTAAAAGTAACTTTACAGCGCTAATCCAATAGAACATTTTGATGCATTTGATGGACAAAACCCTTTCAAAGACACTGCAACACATGGTTATATTACGCACAGAGTGATAATTCAAATTTACATTTACATTTACATTTATGCATTTGGCAGACGCTTTTATCCAAAGCGACTTACAGTGCATTTATTATAGGGACAATCCCCCTGGAGCAACCTGGAGATAAGTGCCTTGCTCAATGACACAATGGTGGTGGCCATGGGGATCGAACCAGCGACCTTCTGATTACTAGTTATGTGGTTTAGCCCACTATGCCACCACCACTCTATTATTTTTCAAATAATAATTGAAAAATTGTGTTTGAATTGGTTAGATTTGCGATGTAAGGTTAAAGAAACATTCAAACTTACATCCAAATGCTTCTTTAGATTTTTGTTTTCAGATTAACACTTTTGAACAGAAAATAAATCATATTAATAGAATCAACTATAACCCCAATATTCCCTTTCCCCCTCACAATCCCAAACCCCACCCTGAGCCTCAACTTCCCTGTCGTCACAACTTGAGTTACACACACACATTTAAAATTGCACATCTCTCTCCACAGCCCCTCCACGAGAGCCCTCAAAAAAGGCCAAATAGCCGCCCCATTTTTATTAAACGAAACTAAGCTGCCTAGCCTTCTACATGACATCTCCTTGAATGCTGCTACCCTGGCCATCTCTGTGCACCACTCTTGAAATGAATCCCCTAAGAATGATCTGTCTACCTATCATAACACTGGCTAAGACCCAATTTTTTATGCATTTATCCCCTATATTAATGAACGCCCCGTTGCCTAAAATACAGAGTCTGGGGCAAAATGAAATTTGAGTGCCCACATAAAATAAGTCCCTTTTAAATACCACATAAAACCCTGAACTCTCAACCAAAATTCCTGGATCTTAACACACCACCAAAAAACATGGGTTGTGTCCATCTTCTGAATGGCATCGCCAGCAGGTGGGTGTGTCTTTAAGATCAAGTCTATACAATCAAGAGGGGTCCAACAGAATCAATGTAAAATCTTGCATAAGGTGCACCATTGCATCTCTAGATGCAGACTTGGTGGTTTTTTTTAGAATCCTAGCCCACATTCCTCCTCCAATACCAAGTTTAAATCTTTCTCCCATAATCTCTTGAGAGATGTTGAAGCTTCGTCCCCCAGACTCTGAATTAGCAGGGAGAAATACACTGATGCCTCATGACCTTTTCCAAAAGCAGTAATCACCACTCCCAGAGTAAGGTGTAGGTGGTGTAGCTGTAAATACCTGAAGAATTTAGACCTGGGTATCCCAAAATGTTGAACCATATTTTCAAAGGACCTCAACACTCCACTCCCATATAGGTCACAGAGTGTATTAACCTCCCTCACAATTCACTCTGTCCAGCAGAAAGGGGACTTATTAATACATAAGTTTTAGTACAGCCATATGCTTGAAGCAACATTTAAATATATGTCCTAATTAAACACTCTGGACACTTTTGCCATACCGAGTGTGAATACGAGATAACGGGGTGTAACTTAACTTCTCCAGTTAGTTTGATAGAAAGGCTTTGCAATATCAAAATAGGGGCAAGTGTATATACCTTTTGACCTGTTTGGCTGATGTGAGGGCCTGGTTGTCTTTAAATTTTCTTAACTTTAATCAGAGTAAAACTGAGATAATAGTGTTTGGTCCTTCAGACTCTGTTAGTCCACCGAAAATTAATTTTGGTGAGTTATCCTCGTCTGTGAAGCCTTGGGTTAAAAATCTAGGGGTTGTTTTCGATGATGGGCTGAAATTTGACAAACATATTAATACAGTGGTCAAATCATGTTTCTTTCAGCTTCGACTTCTAGCTAAAGTAAAACCTATTTTGTCAAGAAAAAATTTTGAACAATTAATTCATGCTTTTATTACTTCGAGATTGGATTACTGTAACTCACTATACTTTGGGATTAGCCAGTCAGCTTTTTCGCGGTTACAGAGAGTTCAAAATGCAGCTGCAAGACTTTTAACCAGGAATAAAAAACGAGACCACATTACGCCTGTTTTGCGTTCTCTTCACTGGTTGCCCGTGCGTTACCGAGTGAATTTTAAAATTCTTCTTTTGGTGTTTAAATCATTAAACGGTCTGGCCCGTTCTTACCTCTCGGAATTACTAACTGAATATCGTCCAGTTCTGTCTCTCCGGTCTTCTAACCAGAGATTGTTGTGTGTTCCAAAGTCGAAGCTGAGGCGCAGGGGTGAACGGGCTTTTTCAGTAGCTGCGCCCAGACTGTGGAATGCACTACCCTTGTGTATTCGCTCTGCATCATCGTTGTTTGTTTTTAAATCTAAGCTAAAAACGCATCTTTTGAACTGGCTTATATTCAATGAGGAAGTGTATTGTACGTTTTTTAAACTGTTTTTTATTACAGTTTTTAATTTTATTATTGTTTTATTGTATTGTATTGTCTTATGTCTACTATAGTATGTGCAGCACATTGGACAACCTCGGTTGGGATTAATGGTGCTAAATAAAAATGACATTGACATATACAGAGTAATGCTTCTTTAGATTTTATTTAGAATCCTTTGCAGTTGACAGGATATTAACTTTTGGAAGGAAGAGTTTACATTACACATTGATGTTTTTGCCCCGTGTCTCCTTAAAAATGAAATTATCTCTATAGATCCAGTGGTTAAATGCTGAGGTAGACCGCTCCATCTTCACCAGGCTGGCTAGTAGCGAGAATCAGTTCTGCGAGTGCAATACACACAAAAATCTCGAAGATTTACAGAATGTATATCAGTGGTGTGCTGAATTTGAATGAAAAATGTAAAAGATTAAAAAAAGAGAATGATTAGGATGATCAATAAATTATGACTAATTTACTGCCATTGCCTTGTTAATATGTAATCATTTAATCTATAAAAAAAAGGGTAGTCCGATTACGAGTAATTTAAAATGTAATTTAATCCAATTACAAATACTTGATATTTGTCATTTGATTATGTAATACAGATTTCATGTAATCCATTACTACCCATCACTGCATATTATTCCATTAAATTACCATTATTCTCAAGTGTCTACCATGCTAAACAGTAAATATGGCTGAGATAAATTGATTCACTACTGCTTTTATAAATAATGGTTGAGACGTTACACCCATTGGAGTGATAAAGTGCTCACTTATTTTTTGAATAGGCAGACTGTCTTGACTCATAAACTAACAACATAAACTGCAGCTGTAATATCACTGATTTATTCTTTCCTCTTTACATCAAACCCATATTATAAATAACATATAACCAGTAGTTGCACAGGAAAGATCAAATCTATTTTTAATTAAAAAACGTTGATTGTTTCCCTTGATGTATTTATCCAGTGTGGTGTGAAAAATAGCATCAACATAACAATTATTTGAAGAAAAAAAAAACAAGCTTATTAAGTTGAAATGCATCATTCTGATGCATGTGCTCTTACAGTATATGGAATAAACTGCAAGAAAACTTTTTCTTTGATATAGCATGTTTTCCAGTACAAGTAGTTCCCAGGAAAGATAATGTAAGATAATAAGTCTTGTTTTAAGAGAATATATCTTGAATTACTTACTGTTCTTATTAGCAGATTATTTTTCTTGTTTAAGCATAAATCTCACTCAATTTTATTTGCTTTATGTGTAAAATAGTTAGTGAATGGTTGAAAAAAATAAAAACTTAATTCCAGATTCTCTGAAAACAAATCTTAATATATTATGCCATTTTTATTGTTTAGTAAATATACAGTTTCCTGTTTTAACGATGTTAAGGTTATTTTAGTGGAAAGAAACTAGAAACTAGAAACTATTTGGTAGGAATGGTAGAAACTAATCCAAATATTTATTTTTTGTTTTTTTGTAGCTTGTGCTGTACTCCCAGAAGTTCGACGAATTCCAGGTTACACTGGCAAAAAGCAATGAAATTTATGCCACTTTCAAACAACAGATGGATAAGGTTTGTTACATTACACACTTTTACAGTCTGGACTCTGGAAGCAATTTGAAGCTTTTTGTTCTGAAAACAACTTGAAATGGTCTATTTTGAAGACTAAATTCTGAAGACTTTATTTTCACTTGAACAGATGACAAAGAAGATGACAAAACTGGAAAAGGAGTCAAATACATGGAAGACAAGGTTTGAAAGCAGCAACAAAGCTCTTGTTGATATGATAGAAGAGGTAACTTATGTATATATGATCTGTCATTATTTGAGCATTAGCTCTGCACACACTTACATATTTTCCTGCTCCTAAAGAGATCTGAAAAGGCAAAAGAGTTTGAGCTCTTCACTTTGAAGATTGATCGTTTGGAGACTTTGTGCCAAGCCTTGCAGGATGAGAGAAAAGTCCTGTACACCAAGATTAAAGAAATTCGTCTTCCGGATCAGGCAGCCCCAGCACCTGCTGTGGACACGCCTCAAGAAGATGAGTTTCCAGAGCTTGTCCAACCTTCTATGCCAGCTCCAAATCCTTCTCTGACCGCTGAGATGATGAGGTTGCGGGAAGAGCAGACACGCCTGCAGGAGTTTGCAGCCTCCTTGGTGACTCCCATAACAGCTGACATTGGGGAATCGGACAGTGAGGAAGAGGAGGTATCCGAGTCTCGACAAGAGGTACTAGCAATTCCTGAGGTCCCACAACCTGAGCCCACCAAACAAGCAGATAAATCAGTATTCATCCAAGAGGAAACTTCTACCACTGAGGAAAACAAACCACAGGTTGTTGGAGTAAATGAAGACAAGCCTTTGCCCACAGAGCTTGAACCAGCCCAAACTGAGACAGAATCCAAACCTCCTCAAGAGCCTCCACAACCAGAGACCACAGAACAACAGACAGGAAAACAAAAGCCAGCCCAAGAGGAACCAAGCCAAGAACAAGTGGCAAAAATAGAACCAATCAAACAAGAGACCATCAAACAAGAATCTACTAAGCCAGAGCCTGTCATAAAAGAAGAGGCAATACAAGATGAGAACAAATTTGAAGCTGTTAAATCTGAGCTACCTGAAGTAGACTCAACCAAACAAGAGCCCATCAAAGAGGAGGATGTTCAGAAAGAGGAAGCTGCTGAGGCACAGGCAGCAAAACCTAAAGCCCCAAAATCTCATGAGGTCAAGCCAAAGGCCAGCAAACCTCAGCCTAAAAAACAAGGTCCTGCCAAGAAGAAAGGTTCTGCTAAGGGTGTGAAGAAAAGCTAAGCCAAATCATACAGTGGGTACGGAAAGTATTCAGACCCCCTTAAATTTTTCACTCTTTGTTATATTGCAGCCAGTTGCTAAAATCATTTAAGTTCATTTTTTTTTCCTCATTATTGTACACACAGCACCCCATATTGACAGAAAAACACAGAATTGTTGACATTTTTGCACATTTATTAAAAAAGAAAAACTGAAATATCATATGGTCCTAAGTATTCAGTATATTTATTTAATAAATGTGCAAATCTATATTTTCTAAATCAGTTTGTTTAATGTAGCTGGAGTGTTTTGCTGTTAACAAGTTGCATATAGAAGATGACAGACTTGTCATAAGCCACTTTCCTTTAAGGAAGTTTACTTCAAGAATGGCTGGCTTCTTGCACTCATTGCATTAAAAGTTTAATTTTGACAATGCTAAAGTGTACTTTTTCACAAAATCAAGACAAGTTACAGATATATGATGGCAAATTACACTCCATTTTTACCATTTGTGTAGAACATTTTAGGGCTATGAAAACATTTTCTGTTACTGGTTACCAGAGCATTGTTAGGTGGTTGCTAGGGTGTTCTGGATTATTGTTTATAGGCCCAAGAAAACAAAACTAACCCGGCAAGTCTCTATGGTATTGATTATGATCCCTAGATACGGCTCAGCTCCCATCTTTAATATCAGACCAGTTCCAAAGTAATCTTTTTTTTTTTTTTTTTGCTACATTTATTATTCTTATACACACTGGAATGGTGTTTTCCTCTACCAAAAATAGAAAATTTCTCTCCATAACCACATAAAAGTAGTGCTTGAAGTAGGTGGGTTACTCACCCAGGTACACAGTATCTGTACTTCTGTAAATTTGCTAACAGAGTAGGCCTACTGGAAGTTTTTCTTTCTCAGAGACTCGATGTCATTTCTTAATTTAATGTAATGTCAATGGATGATTCAATGCAACCCGCCAGTCACTTTTATCTGACCCTCTGATTGATTTTGAGAAATCCAAGCACTCTCTGTGCAAAACTCATCGGTGAGTTTAACAACAATCTACAGCATCAGCGGTCATCAAGAATCTGCGTGTTCAAGCATGTCATAGTGAGTAATATCAGTAACTATTGATGGGTCGTTCATAAACGATTCGTTCATTTAGAACACATTGTTTATGTGACTCAGAAGAACGAGCAGTCTCAGAGAGTGATTTGTTCATTTTGCGTTGGCTGTGTGAAAACCGCATATTCACTGTACAGGAAATAGAAATTATTAGTTCACCTTTCAACTCTTTTGGTCACGTGACAGACGCATACGCTCTGCATTGCACACACAGGAAACAGAAATGATTAGTTCACCTCTCCAGTCTTTTTGTCCAAGCAGTGTGCACTGGACGTGTACGGCTGTCACGTGACAAAAGATCGAATGACTCAGAAAAGAAGATTCCAGAGGTGAACTAATCTTTCTCTTTCTCAAAATTAATCATTGGCTGCATTATAATTTTTTCCTTTTTGGGACTATAATCAACGTTTGCGTAAGTAGACGTGTTGGGGGGGGGGGATTTGGCTATTGAAAATGTAACTTTGTAATTTAATTCTGCTCAAATGAATGAAAAGACTAATAAAGATTTGTTCATTTTGCTGAACGAGACTCAAAGATCCAAGTCAGTAAAATGATCCGATCTTCCCATCACTATCAGTAACCTTATAAAAGTTATTTTATTCTACATGGGGCAGGGGCACCCTCATGGGGGCAGTCATGTTAGAATCACATGACCAGCTGAACACTATTTAATCTCAGTTACTGCCCTGTTATTTGACACTTAAATTCATGAATTAAATTAATCCTGGTTTACGGTGCATAGTGAATTTCTACAATGGCATTGGTAACTGAAAACTACTGTATATGAATGATGCAGCATCACAGCTACTAGGTGTCAGCGTAAGCCATTGTAAACCACTTTGACATACTTCGAGTACACTTTGAGTACACCTTTAAATAAACATATTTTGTGAACAAATGTAGTCTCTGAGTACCATTTATTCTGAAAACAATACTGATTATTCTGAGTTAAACACTAACAAGGAGAGTACCTGCAATTTTTTTCATTAACTTCAAGCACTGTGGAAAAGGATAATATTAGGAAACTAAAAAATAAATCCTAAATGGATGTGGATGTGGCCTCACCAAAATGTTTTTTATTTGAAAACACATTGATTTTGCTACATTTACGTCTTTCATCCACACTGGACCAGCGTTTTCTTCCACTGACAACAGCGTTTCAAAAACGTTTTCCATTATCGCATTCTTTGGACAATGACGAAATGAAGAAACTGAAAACAGAGTTTTCAAAAATCTAAAACGAATAGTGAGGATCTGGCCTATAAGTCTATGTGATGGTTTTTTTGCCTGATGTATCGCCCGGCAGGAAAACATTTTACTTTTTGTCACTTAGAAAAGTAAGAGGACACTTCTCCACAGACCAAATCCCTAACCTTTAGGATGAACAACAATAACGATTGCCCTAGCTAGAACCACTAATGATATTCTGGGTACCTTAATAAAAGGACATTGTGGAGTTAGATGCACCCCTAAATTACGTTAATGGTCACTTATAGCATACAATAATTCCTTTTGCTCACCATGATTTTTACGCAAGCAGTAGTTTCCATGGCAACAGCCTAAAAAGGCAAGCAGCTTTCATGCTTGCACTCTTCAGTATGATTCAGTGTCTATACCGGCCGAGTGAATATGCATCAACCTATATATACACTCACCTAAAGGATTATTAGGAACACCATACTAATACTGTGTTTGACCCCCTTTCGCCTTCAGAACTGCCTTAATTCTACGTGGCATTGATTCAACAAGGTGCTGAAAGCATTCTTTAGAAATGTTGGCCCATATTGATAGGATAGCATCTTGCAGTTGATGGAGATTTGTGGGATGCACATCCAGGGCACGAAGCTCCCGTTCCACCACATCCCAAAGATGCTCTATTGGGTTGAGATCTGGTGACTGTGGGGGCCATTTTAGTACAGTGAACTCATTGTCATGTTCAAGAAACCAATTTGAAATGATTCGAGCTTTGTGACATGGTGCATTATCCTGCTGGAAGTAGCCATCAGAGGATGGGTACATGGTGGCCATAAAGGAATGGACATGGTCAGAAACAATGCTCAGGTAGGCCGTGGCATTTAAACGATGCCCAATTGGCCCTAAGGGGCCTAAAGTGTGCCAAGAAAACATCCCCCACACCATTACACCACCACCACCAGCCTGCACAGTGGTAACAAGGCATGATGGATCCATGTTCTCATTCTGTTTACGCCAAATTCTGACTCTACCATCTGAATGTCTCAACAGAAATCGAGACTCATCAGACCAGGCAACATTTTTCCAGTCTTCAACTGTCCAATTTTGGTGAGCTCTTGCAAATTGTAGCCTCTTTTTCCTATTTGTAGTGGAGATGAGTGGTACCCGGTGGGGTCTTCTGCTGTTGTAGCCCATCCGCCTCAAGGTTGTGCGTGTTGTGGCTTCACAAATGCTTTGCTGCATACCTCGGTTGTAATGAGTGGTTATTTCAGGCAAAGTTGCTCTTCTATCAGCTTGACTCAGTCGGCCCATTCTCCTCTGACCTCTAGCATCAACGAGGCATTTTCGCCCACAGCACTGCCGCATACTGGATGTTTTTCCCTTTTCACACCATTCTTTGTAAACCCTAGAAATGGTTGTGTGTCAAAATCCCAGTAACTGAGCAGATTGTGAAATACTCAGACCGGCCCGTCTGGCACCAACAACCATGCCACGCTCAAAATTGCTTAAATCACCATTCTTTCCCATTCTGACATTCAGTTTGGAGTTCAGGAGATTGTCTTGACCAGGACCACACCCCTAAATGCATTGAAGCAACTGCCATGTGATTCGTTGATTAGATAATTGCATTAATGAGAAATTGAACAGGTGTTCCTAATAATCCTTTAGGTGAGTGTATGTACTATATAAATGCAAGTCCTTTGCCTTCAAAAGGTGGCATAGATTACACATCCTGAGATACAGGTTAGTGTTCTAGGTTCTAATTGAAATTTAGAATAGAATTATTTTGTTTCTATGGCATCAAAAATCAAAGATGATGTCTTTGTGCACATATTACACATACATAAGCAGACACAAATACATTTCATGCCATTAGAATAAACTACACATTGTTGAAAATGTAATATTCAGAGCATGACGGAGAGAATATACCAGCAGGCAGTCCCAGCTTCTAACAGAATATGAATTTATCTCAGGAGCTGCAGCGGTTTGGTCATAAGTGTGAAAGAGGAAGCCAGCAGGTCTGTATTTGGCTTGACCTTTATACTTAAGCATAAATTATAGAGGCATTAAAAAACGAATACCTTAATGAGTATGCATACATTGTTCACTAAGCTTTTTAAGGAGCACAGTGTATACAATTCTAACTTGTGCAGCAATGTTCAGAATAGCACACTATCATACTATATACTATTTCTTCTGTATATAGCATGCATTCTGTGCTAAGTATGCATATATTCAGCATGCATAGAATTCCTAGATGGCCTACAGCATTTGCTAAAATGTACAGAATATAACAACCCACACTGCACAGAATACTGTTTGGACAATGCAAGGTGCTTGACAACCTTCTGTTTGTTGTGTAAAAGATGTGATTTAAACATCTCTGTCTTAACTCATTATTTCATTGGACTGCCAAATGGCAAGACATTTTTACACAAAATTTTATTACAAATGCTTAATTACTATAGTTGCAATATGATAACAGGACAGCACATTTCGAATAAAAAATGCATTGTGAGAACAATACTCCTATTATCATCGCATAATTTTTTTAGAAAAAAAATTGCAATATGTATATCCTGCGCAGTATTCCGAAAGTAGTTAACTAGTATTTCATTCTGAACATAGCCTTTGTGATTTTTGGATGGAATCTTATCTTCATAAGCCTTAAAGGGATAGTTCACCCAAAAATTAAAATTCTCTTAACATTTACTCACCCACATCCCAGATGTGTATGACTTTCTTTGTTCTTCAGAACACAAATGAAGATATTTTGAAGAATATCTCAGCACTGTAGGTCCATAAAATGCAAGTGAATGGTGATCAGACCTTTGTGGCTCCAAAAATCAGAAAAGGTAAACAGAAATAATCCATAAGACACAAGTGGTTAAATCATTTAAGGCCTTTTTTAGATCTAAATCTCAATTTTAACTTTCACTTTTATATCTGAAAGTAACATGCGGTTAAAAAAAGACATGTTGTAAAAAGACTTAAATATTGTTCTGTTTCTTACCCACACATATTATATCGCTTCTGAAGATATTAATTAAACACTGGAGTAATTAACTATCTCTTTAGAAATTGCATAAAAGCAGTACATTCGACTAGCTATCACAGTCAAGGACAGGCCAGCAACCGGTTTGGCAAATAGGTGCTACGTATTGTATTTATGAGGACACTTCATCATTATACGATGCAAAATGTATTTTGATCTCACACATTCTTTGTCTTCCAAGATTCATAAACCAAATGTTGTCCACATGAGAGCCCTGCTTGATTACTTAATCAAAGACACTGCCTCATTTGCAATACTGATGTTCATTGAGAGTTGCTATTTGATATGTAAAACAGGGATTATATAGACAGGTCCTGGGAGGAACAGTATTGTATAAAGGAGGTTTAAGATCAAAACGATAACTGACCAGGCCTTGGGATAATTAATAATTACACTGTAAAGAGGGAAAGCTTCTTTTACATATTTTATTCTTTTCTTGGTTTTTGTACAAAAGAGCAAATTTGGCATACAGAGATACATTCACTTGTCACAGTATTGTTCTTGCTTTATTTTAAATGCAAGCTCAAACATTTCTAGGATGGCATTAGAATGCACGCAAAGCACACCCTCGTTTTTTTCAGTAAAAGATGCTGTCTCTGATGTAATGACATATGCTTTAATTCCCTCTATTTTTGTTCTAAAGAGAACTAAACCCACACATATGTGTCAACAAGGAGCCAAAATAAGTAATTCTATGGACAGAAAAAAAAAACATGGAAAAGTACTAGCATGCAAAATCAACTTTTGTCAATAAGCTTCGAGAACTTTGAAGGAGGAGAATGGTTTTACAAAGTGATAGTCCAGATTGCCACAGTGAGGACACTGCTGCACATTGCTGTACTCAGAGAAATACTGCATGCCTACACGTACGTCTATGACGGGTTTCCCACAATGCTTGCAGTTCAGCCGAGCCTAAGCAGACACAAAGAATAGTGGTTCTTTAAGTTCATTAGACTATTAGATTTTAATATTATTCTAAAATCTGGAAAAAGTAATACAAAAAATCAGTAGATGTGCCAAACATTTGACACAAACTAATATATTACCTGGCAGCATGGTGATGCAGCCAATATGTCGTATGTATACATTGTGCCCAGCTGGTGCCAGCTTCCATCCCACCTGGATTTGCACTTTATACAGACAATTTTGTGCACTCCTTCCAGGCAGTCCACACAGATGGCGTAAAGGTGCATCAGCCTCCCTTTAGAACATAAACAGAAAACCCTTTTAAACTGCAATTAGGGTTTAATTAATGAAAATATATTCTATTAGGGAATTAATGACTTGCCATGATCAAAGCATTATTATCTACCACAGCTGCCTTGTTTCTATAATAGAAGAAGACTGCTCATGTCAGACAAAAAGGATTCACTTTATTCCCATTCAACTGCATTACTACTATAGGCCTAACACTGTACGTATATGTCTCGCTACATTACAAAATTCATAATAAATGTGTTATAAATATTTAAAGAGGCAATAATACATTATGAAATATTTGAACTTCAACAAACTGTAACTATTGAAGAACTTAACAAGTAGATATACAGCATCTATGCATGGGTTTGGCAAAGCCTTGCCTCATTGACCTAATGTTTTTACTATTATTATTATTTTATATAGTAACAAAGTAGCACTTAAATGTTAGATGTGGAATTTAATTGTCAATTTTAGGTTACAACCTTGTGAATATTTTTGCTAAAAATGTGTAGCTGAAATTTTTCAAACAGTGGCAGCTTCTCCAATGTGTCCACAGAGGGTTGTTAAAAAGTTCATATTTACAAAATGTTACATTAGTACAGTTTCATTCTGCTTTCTAAAGACTAAAATTGTTTAGTCCAATGACAATATAAAAGCCAATTATTTAAATTTGTAAAGACAGTCTATAAAATAGCACACTTTTTATTATTCTTAATACTAGAAAATAAATAGCTCCCTTTCTATTATAGGAAGGGTGGCCGTTGTATAGAGATCATCATATTTGGGGTCTTTGGCATCAAAAAGTCTGAACACCCCTGCTATATAAGTCACTAATGATGAAGCATAACTTAAAGGTGCTGTAAACAGTTTTATCTGTTAAGATAAACTTTCTCCATTTTCCTAACTTCAACCAAACCTCCAAAGAAATGTAAGCCAACCCTAACAGGCAAAATGATTCAAGGCAGAGAACATTTTGTAGCAATTTTCTGCTAAATAAATAAATAAAATAAAAAGAGCAGGGGCTGCACCTCAATCTTTTTGCTGTTTACAGAGCCACGGGCTGTCATACAGACACATGTGATTTCTCAAGACTCTTATTACAGTGAAACCTGTCAAGGTGTAGAGACATTATACATGGTATAAAAAAAAAAGATTACAGCACCTTTAACATTTTCCGAATGTATGCATTTGCTAGACACTTTTACCCAAAGCAACTTACAGTACATTCAACATTTCATCAATCAGTATGTTGTGCAGATATAAATAATCAAGCTACAGCAGGTTTTTGCATAGTCAAACTACAGTCTTTATCTGCCTATCAAAGTATACATGAAATAACTGAATTAAGGATGTCTGCTGAGGAAGTGTTAAATACACATTGTATACACCTCTTTTGGAGCATGCACAAAAAAGCTAGTCCAACTGCGCTCCAATTAATGTTCAAAGGTTCTTTCCACCTAAGATTTTCAACAGACCAGTAACAGGCCCTTTGAAGTGTGAATAGTGGATTCCCTCACCTTGTAAATGGCATGGTACATCATACTCAATCTCATCATGGCGTGAAGGGCTCAGGAACAGCGTTCCATCCACTAAAGGGAACTGCTCAAAGATGGGCAGGGTGTGGTGGCAGAGGGCACAGTTCACCACATTGCGGTGACTTGCACTGAGGGCAGAGAGGATGAACTTCCTGAGATCCTCTCCCTGTCCGGCCTGGGCATCGTCCTCCATTCGAACATGGTAGGTGTTGAGCTTGTGGCGGGGAATGTGTGTGAGCAGCTCAGAGAGATCCAGCCTCCGCAAGAACTGCACAGGGTTGTCTCCAGGAGAGAGCCGTGGCAGGCACATGTTGGTGGCCCCCTGCTCCAAGTGAGTCCCGCGTACTGCCAGCCCTGCGGCTAGCAAATGCTTCCTGTGGCCTTCCATATGCACTGCATTTTTTAGAAACTCGCCCAGGTGCCTTGAACTGCGTGGGCCACCAAGGGACTGGGGGGAGAAGGTGAAGCTGGATGGAGGTGACTGAGCAGGGGATTCGCAAGGGGACCGGAGCCCTTGAGGAATTCCACACCCAGCAATGGGTGGTCCCCCATGGCCTCTCTCTTGAGAGTTCTGCCAATCTGCCGATTGTCTGCGAAACAGCTCCTGACTGGAGCAACGGTGAGCCAGCTTATGGCTTCCGGATGATTTCCCTTTCTTGGGCTCATCGGCAGGTTCCCACCCATTTCCACCACAAGCACTCCCTCCAGAGGCACCACTGTTGGGCTTCCCACTCCCTTTCTCCGGGACCTTTTTCTTCCGCTCATCCTGCATGCGTTTTACCTGGTACCAGTCCGTGTCTTTTTTCAGGTGCCCCTGGCCACAGCGGCAGGAGCAGAAACGGAAGGCCAGATCGTAGCCCTTTTTGGTCCACATGTTCTGTCGGCACTGCTTCTCATTCCAGCTGCGAGCCCGACCAATGCAGTTGAACTGCACCAGGATGCTACTCTCCCACTCATAGAAGCACTGCAGGTGCATCCAGTTGCCATAGGGGCAGACTTCATTGTTGCACACCACCCGCTGGTAGTCATCCTTCTCAAGATCAATGGGACGGCCCAAACTGCACACTAATGGGGTGGCACATGACACCTCTGACAAACATAATGAAAGTTACATTGTTAAGGTAAAAGATGTGGGATGTAGATTGTAATGTCTTATACTATTTGGGAAATTTTCTCATTTATGCTCATTTAAGCATTTGGCAGATGCATTTACCCAAAACAATTTACACAGTTTCAAAGTATACAGTACATATTATCAGTTTGTGTTTCCTCCTGGGAATCAAACTCACGATACTGGTGTTGCTAGTGCCATGTTCTACCAGTTAGGATCATTTAGTGTTAATGTTTAAAGGAATATTCAAGGTTCACTACAAGTTAAAGGAATGTTCTGGGTTCAATACAAGTTTAGCTCAATAGACAGCATTTGTGGCATAATGTTGATTACCACAAAAATGTATTTAAACTCATTACTCCTTTTCTTAAAAAAAAAAAGCAAAAATCAATGTTACAGTGTGGGACTTACAATGAAAGTGAATGTGGCCAATTTTGGAGAGTTTCATCAGAAATGTGAAGTTTATCATTTTATAAAAGCACTTGTATTCATTATTCTGTTAAAACTGTGTATTATTTGTAATAAAGATGTAAAATTAGCTAAAACTTTACATAGAAAAGGTTAGTAAGTGATTTTTTTCCACACTAAAACGTTAATCTGCATCTCCTTACTGTCACATGAAACAGTGAGTATTTTAACATTCAAAAATTGTCCCCCATTCACTTCCATTGTAAGTGCCTCACTGTAACCCAGACTTTTACTTTTTTTAAGAAAAAAAGGGACATGTTGAAATTCATTTTTGGGGCAATCAACATTATGCCACAAATGCTATCAATCGAGCTTAACTTGTATTCAACCTGGAATATTCCTGTAATGTTTTGGTAACAGTTTTGGGTTAAATGGGTAAGATAATATAAGATTAATGACTGAATGAATGAAAAATAATGAATCAATGATTAATTGAATTAATTGCAGTAATATCACAAAATTCAATAATTCTATAAATGGGCAGCTATTTATAGGCAATGTGATTCAAGCAGTTTAACAGGCAGAATATTCAATATCAGTACATAAAACACATCCCTGTGCTATTTATGAGAGCACTGTGGGTAAGAACCCCACTCAACCAGGCAAAAACTATCTTGCCACACTTATGTGAATGAAGTGTGTATGCTTGTCTCTTAAGAGAGAATGGCTAAGAAACACAATTGCATTAAAGTGTGTCTGTGAGTCATAACAATTCGTAGCTGCCACTCAAATATATCAGCATCACTCCCAGTATCTCATGAGCCAAAGCCATTCTATGCATTATTAAACAACACTAAGCAATCAACTACACCGAGTCGTTGTGGTGACATGACCTGCAATTACAGAACATATGAGTTGATGTAGATGTCAAATTCACATGCAACACTATGTCAAGTGCTTTTACCCTTGAACAAGAACTACACCACCACCTTACAGTTCAGACGTGCACTGAAATCTGTAAGCTCTGTCGTAACAATTCTCTGCCACTACAATACTGATGAAGATGAAGACACGCGCACAAAACAAGTTGCTGCACGTGAGGGGAAACAGAAAAACGCACGCGGACATTCAGAGAACTTTGGCGGCCGTTCACACAAAATGCGTTACCTCCGTACGCTAGACGGACGTCTTAAACCGCTGCGCCGCGTCTCGCGCAGGAGCGTCGCGTTTTTAGACGCCGTGTCAGTTTAAACTCATACGTCAACTTTAAAAGGCGCGTCTCGAGACACCTGCGTTCTGTTCTATGCGTTGCGCTGCGTCTCGCTGTTTCAGTCTCAACGACGGCCCCTGAGAACGTAACGCTGGAAGCAATATTCACTAATGATATTCTTATTTCTTACCGCTTCTATTATCGCACGGCGGACCCGCTGTCGCCCCAGTTAACACCGAGGCAGTCGCTCCCGTAACTGCCGAGGCAGAAGCTCCATTTTCTTGCTCATCTCCGCTACTATTCGTGCGTTTATTTCTCTTCCCCTTGTTGCTTTTCTGGTTGGGCATAATGGAGCGCTCAATATGAATGCAGCCTGTCAACGACTGCCACCACCAAGCATTTTTGCAGATATCATATCGACGGTACTTGACGAATGCAATACGAATCCTAACGCATAGATGATGCAGATGTTACAGTTCGATCATCCTCTTCCAGATTTGTGCAGGCGGTCTTGACAGCAGAGGTACACCATGAAGAAGGCGTGTCCCTCTCTTGTTTTGATTCCTGGGCTGAGTTCGCAATTGCATGCTACCATACTACTCGTACTTTTTCTGCCATAGACACATATGACAGAAGTAGTAAGAGTAGTATGGGTAGTATGCCATTCTGGTCTCAGCCCTGCTCTGAAGAGAGAACGGTCAGGCGCCTTATGTTCCTCTGGCTCCGCCTCCATCTCTGATCCAGACCTAGAGCTCAAGTTATTAATAGCACAGACTAGAGGGAGTCCCGAGCAAATAATGGGCCTACTTCTATAATTACTAAAGTCGTTAAATGTTTTGCCAGGTATGGACAAAAAGGCATTATATGTGGCATTGTATTTTAGCTTCTTTAATTTTGGGTTTACTGAGGAAGATTAGGTGCATAATGCCTTTTAAAACCAATTTAAATCTTAACAATAAAATCTGATCGACATGTCTAATGTAGGTTATTGTCAACTAATATATATATACATCATGATTAGTACATCAGAGTCTCTAGATTGAGAAATAGACACCTCACATGTCCTCAGCTGACAGCTTCATTGAATTCTACCCGCTCAACACCAGTTTCATGTACAACAGTAAAGAGAATACTCGGGGTGCAGCCCTTATGGGAAGAATTGCAAAGAAAAAGCCACTTTTGAAACAGACAAACAAAAAGAAAAGGTTAGAGTGGGCAAAGAAACAGATATTGGACAACAGATAATTGGAAAAGAGTGTTATGGATCTTAACCCCGTTGAGCTTTCGTGGGATCAGCTAGACTGTAAGGTGCGTGAGAAGTGCCCGACAAAACAGACACATCTATGGTTAGTGCTACAGGTGTTGTGTGGTGAAATGTCACCCGAGTATCTGGACAAACTGACAGCTGGAATGCCAAGGATCTGCAAAGTGTCATTGCTGCACATGAAGGATTGTTTGATGAGAACTCTTTGAAGTAGTTTAGGAATTTCTGATTTTTTTTTTTTTTTTTCAAAATTGTAATAGTAATTTTTCACATTATTAATGTCCTGACTATTATTAGACTCCCAAACATTCCTTTTGCAAATAGAATATATAAATGTTTATATAATAAAACTCATCAGTCATATATTTGAAAGATAACATGTCTAAAATTCAGTTCATGTACTTAAATGCCAGGGTTTATTGTACTTTTAAATAAACTGCTCAGCCATTACTAAATGCACCATCACAAAAAATAAATAAAAAGATTTTTTTTTTGTGCTGCTCTTATGTTAAAGTTCTTCCTTAGCTTCAATGAAATGCCACAAACATCTGTAAAAACATAGATAACAAGGTTCTATCCATGAAAGTATAACATCGGGACAAAATCAAAATTAAGCACTTCAAGTAAATGAGAATCATTATTGGAAAACCATTACTATGAATCATCAAGTGCTTCATAAAAATTTGATAATATTCCAGAATTTCATACTGAAACTAATTCTTTCTTTATATCTTCAATAGCAGGAAATCAAATGGCAGTTGAGTGTGAAATTACTGGTCATATTTATGATCTTGGGATGTAATGGATCTAAGCAACTGGCACAAATAACTCAGCCAATGAATACCATTAGAGTTTTAGTATTGCAAACAAACTGCTCCACAAATACTGTTGAAAAGACAGCAATTATGTAGGCTATAAACAACGCAAACATAATTGGCAATCGTCTATAAGAATTTACAATTGACAATATCTGGTGCAGATATTTGTTTCCATTAGGTTGAAAAGAATGTTTGTGATTAATTTATTCAAAGTCCTAGAAAATTAGTAACATACTCATACACAATATAACTGCTAATATATATTTTAATGATGGCTGTTGAGGTGTTTGAACAGGGAAGATTGCTAAATTTCAAAATCATTGTGCAAATGACTCCCCTGAGAGAAATATTGCTGTATAAAAATATTTCCAATGCAGGATACAAAAAAATTTAACATTCTCAAGTATACAGTATTTCCATATCAAAATGCTCTCACTGAAGCAGCGGCATCTCAAAAAGACTTTTTAACTTGATTTTAGAAACGTCAAATTCAATCCTGCAGTAATACGACATCAACGTTATCATGAACTCCTTGCAGTAACAGCTCCCCATCAAAAGTGACGACCTTCTTTCGCTTGGCTGCTTTCAGTGTTCCGACCAGAGCTTCAAAGAGGTTGGCACACTGGTCATCATTAAACAAGACTCCAAATTTGACGCTGATCTTCCCATCTGCATCTGTGAGAGAGTGAGAGTGGTAAGGGTTCACAAACTAACTATTAATAATTAATTAACAACCATTTATTCACAGCAGATCTCTCCCATAAACATTGTGTACTCAAAGGACTAGAAAAAGTATTAAAAAATTACAAAAGAGTCCAATAAAAAAAAAATCATATGACTCGCTTTCATCAACCTTTTAAAGGGATAGTTCAGCAAAAATGAAACTTCTCTTATCATTTAGTCACCCTCATGCCATCCCAGATGTGTATGACTTTCTATCTTCTGCAGAACACAAATGAACATTTTTATAAGAATATCTCAGCTCTTTAGGTCCTCACAATGCAAGTGAATAGTGGACTGTACTTTGAATCTCCAAAAATGGTAGGCAGTATAAAAGTAATCCATAAAACTTCAATGGTTAAATCAAGGTGTGGGTGAGAAACGGATCAATATTCGTGATGGTGTTGTGGTCTAAACCACAGTACTGGTAAACTGGTAATCAGAAGGTCGTTGGTTCAATCCCCACAGCCACCACCATTGTGTCCTTGAGCAAGACACTTAACTCCAGGTTGCTCCGGGGGGATTGTCCCTGTAAGAAGGGCTCTGTAAGTCGCTTTGGATAAAAGCGTCTGCCAAATGCATAAATGTAAATATTTTTGTGCTTTTTACTATAAATCTCCACTTTCACTTCAACATTCATTGTTTTTTGCTGATTTGCATTCTTTGTGCATATCGCCACCTACTGGTCACAAGGTGGAGATTAAAGCCCAAAGTATACTTGGATTTTAACGCAAACGCTCAGCGTTAGCATACTGTTGAACGTGAGCCTGCAAAATAGACTCCATTTAATGCTGCACGCATACACAGGCAGTTGGCGCATGTGCGCTACAACTGCTATAAGACTCTGGTGTCATATTTCTCTTCAAGAGTTTAAACCTTTAAAGATGTCCTTATATTCCTTCAAACTCAAGCAATACAAATTCAGGTCTTTTCTGACTTCCTCACACACTCACTCTTAACGTGCACATCCACTGTTGTTGTTTTTTTCTTTGTCTCTTGTTATTTACCTGAGATTACATCTTCAAGCATTTCTTTGTGACAGCAGTGGCTCAAATGGGAGTATTGACACCTTGTGGACACATTTATTTGTGTAAATAATTTCAGGAGCATGAGCATTCTGAACGTTCAAAGACAAGCAGTTAGAAAAATTGGGCTGCACTCATTCAGTGCTCAAGCACTCTGCTGATGACGAGATATGAGTCACACGTCCTGTGGATGCTCAGCATTCGCGTCTGACCGAAGTATACTTTGGGCTTTATAGTAAAGAAATGACTTAAATATTGATCTGTTTTTACCCAAAAACCTTAAAAATCTTAAATTTGCTTTCTGCAGAAGAAAGAAAGTCATACGCATCCGGGACGGCATGAGGGCGAACTAAACATTTAAAGAACTAGAAAAGAAAATTGCATCAGCAAATAGGAAACACTAATGGAAATTAAATGTCCATCAAAATTCATCATGGAAAAAAGAACTTCAGATAGAGCCTTGAGAGGTCAGGACTGAGCAGTACTGCTTCTTTACTCCAGAATTCCTCATCTAGAGACATGTGAAGACTTGCATTATTAGAAAATTGTGACATGTATAGACGTGTCTTACCACAAACTTTTCAGTGAATCTAGAACCAGCATCACACAATGTTTTTTTAACCATTATTTCTTTAAATAAACCCAAGGATGACGTTGAAGGATAGTGCAATACTTACTTTTGGTGCCCAGTCGACGAATCTCATCAACAAGCAGAGTAACTTCATGTTCCACGTTCATTTTTGTGCTTTGAATGTATAAAATGCACATCGTTAATGCAGTTAAGGCTCCTTTCTCATGTGTTTCTATTACTTGTCCATACTGTAACACTCACATATTGGTCTCAAGTCAATCCTGACTACATTCAAATACATAGAGACTCCTGATTGGTCGTGCAATAATAACTCGGGCAAGTTTTGCATAGTGTTTTCTTTGTAATGCAAGTTTGAATAGATGTTGGAAAGAATAGAAAATTCAACTGCAATGATAAACAAAAGTTAATTTATAGCATCTTGTGTGTGTTTTTTTTTTAAATGCATTACAACAATAAACAATGCAAATACACAATCAGCTCTTCTCAGATTTAAACTGTTCTATGCACACTTGTCCCTTTTTTAGCGCCCTCTCTGGAGGAGTTGAGAATTGCAACGCCGCACCCTACCGGTTTATTGCAGATGCTGACCATTAAAAGACTACAATTATTTATCGTCTTGAACTTTGCTTAAAGAAAAAATCATTCATATGCCATATATAATTAATACCAGGCCTGACAACACACCGAGGGTTAAATATAATTAATCTTTAATAAACGCGTGTGCCTTTCACCGAGCACGAGGATTATCATTTGATCAAGCAATGCGGAAGTGCGAATCTTATCACTGAAAGTGTAAGAAATACGCGAAATCTGTATTGAATCATATTGTGAAACACGCCTGTTTTTAATGCGATAATCACATACGTTCCCTAAAATAAAATACGTAAATAAGCACTCTTTTTGTAAGTAAAAGCCAGTGAGAGCGGATCAAAGAAACATTCATATAATCTTCATTCATAAATTCACTGGGAAGTGGGAACTGTATTAGGTAAAGTAATTAATTCATTTACAGCACAAAACATTAAACAAAGCGGTTTAATATGTTTGACCTACCTTTGTGTTGGTGATGTGATGTGCCGCCGTCGCTGCCGCTCTGTCTATATGCTGTTTGAATTGAAATGGCAATACCATAAATGGATTTGTGTGACGTCACATTGAACTGCACTCTTTAGATCGCTCTTGTTACAAATTAACTTTAGTCTTAAAGACATTATTTGTTATGAAATAACGAAAACAAGTCACTGGACATTACTGTAACATGTGCTGCAGCTACATTTTATATTCATAAAAAGAAATAATTTATTTAAAGCCTAAAATGGCCTAAACTGAATTCTTGTTAGAATTATACAATTAAATAAATGCACTTAGTTTTTAATTATCAAGAGTAATTAATAACCAATATATTATTATGAGGTCTTCATACTGACCAACAATGTTTTATGATGTGAAATCTGAAATATATTTTATTTTATTTTATTTTCAAAGTGTACGTGGATGGTTTTCCCATTTATTTATAACTTTTTTTAACCTAGTGAATGTGTTTTTACAATGTTCAATCTTTTTATAAATAAGCTGTATACTAAGCATGAACCAAAAAAAAAAAGAAGAGAAAAATAACCTAGATATAAAGTAATTTGGGACCACTTTATAACTTTATATCACTACTGTAGTGTTTTGTGTTGACTTTTCAAACGTTGTTGACTCCTATATTAGTCAAAAGCTGTTTGTTTGTTTTCCAGAAAATCTTTGTTAAAGAAATAGTTTACCCCAAAATGTAAATGTTCTCCCTTCTCAACATTTAATCACCCTCATGCCATTCCAGATGGTATGACTTTCTTTCTTCTGCTGAACACGAATGAAAAATTTTACAATATTTCAGATCTAAAGGTCCATTCAGTACAAGTGAATGGTGGCCAGAACTTTGAAGCTCCAAAAAGCACATGAAGACAGTATGAAAATAATCCATAAGACTCCAGTGGTTAAATCCATATCTTCAGAAGTGATATGATAGGTGTGGGTGAGATACAGATCAATATTTAAGTTATTTTTAACTCTCCACTTTCACTTACACATTCTTCTTCTTTTGTTCTTTGCCTTCAGAAGACATGATTGAACCACTGGAGTCATATGGATTCATTTTATATGCATGCATGTCTTTTGGAACTTCAAAGGTATTCTTCTAAAAATTATATTTGTTTGTGTTCAGCAGAAGAAAGTAACAGTTTTAAGTGCCCTTTGTTCCTTTTGTGGTCTAAAACTGATTGCGTAGGGTCGTTCACTGTAACGACCAACCAACTTCGTCCTCTCTTGAGCACTGTAAACATTTAAACAGCATGACTCCATGTGTGTTGTTCCTTTGGGAAAGTTACTTGTCGTTTAATAAAACTTCTATTATATAATTGTATAATATTTATTTTTTATCTTAAATATGGCTGATTGTACATCTGTTTGGTTTTTGTACCATTTTTTTTTTCAGTCACATATCCCAAAACAAGACTTCAGATACAGGGTGAAGGTGGTTATAGTAATGAAGTAATGGCAAGGGGTCACACCAGCTACCTATAATCATATAGGTAAAGTATTAATTTCCCCATCAGTGATCAATGAAAAGACAATAAACCACAACCTCCACAGTTTGTTTGTATTTAACAGTCCTGGAACTTTGACTGAAAGAAATAGTTCACCCAAATAATGAAAATTCTCTCATCATTTACTGTGTATGACTTTCTTCTGCTGAACCCAAATGAAGATTTTTAGAAAATATCTCAGCTCTGTAGGTCCATATGCAAGTGAATGGTGACCAGAATTTTGAAACTCCAAAATGCACTTGAGGGCAGCATAAAATTAATACATACTTCTCCGGTGGTTAAATCTATAACTACAGAAGCAAAATAATAGATGTGAGTAAAAAACAGATAAAGAGTCTCCACTTTCACTCCCACTGTCGTCTTTTATTTTTGTGGAAATTTGCAGTTTGCGTGCATATCGTCACCTACTGGGAAAGGAGGGGAATTTATAGTAAAAAAAAAAAAAACGTTTCTCACCCATTGGATTTAACCAATGGAGTCATATGGATTACTTTTAAGCTGCCTTTATGTGCTTTTTGGAGCTTAAAAGGTCAGGACACCATTCACTTGCATTGTATGGGCCTACAGAGCTGAGATATTTTTCAAAAAATATTGAAACAGAAATGATTGAAGTCTATCAATCAGCATCTGTTCTGTGATGTCCACAGGAAAGCAGTGATTGCCAGTATGATATCAGGTGCCTTGGGCCAGTTCATCGCCAGTCCAACAGATCTAGTGAAGGTTCAAATGCAAATGGAAGGGAGGTGCAGACTAGAAGGAAAGCCAACAATAGTGACAGCCATGTTTAACAGCTGTCTTTATCCAGTGAACCTGTTAAGTACTCTTCATATTGCTTTGTGTTTTAACTTACAGGGTACATGGAGTTCACCATGCTTTTACAAAAGCATTGCAGAGGAAGGAATTAGGGGTCTATGGTCTATGAGCTGCACTGGATAATTTAGGCGGTACAAAAGTCATTTGAGCCTTTTGAATGAACGTAGTATAGCAGATGTAATATTACAGAAATTTACTTTTCCCTTAAAGGGCAGTATTTGCCCCCTGGATTTTGTATTCAGGGGCATTTACTACATTTATGAGGGCACACATCTTTTTTAATTATATAATTGAGAGGAAAGCACATAATAAAATCAAGCAGATTGATTGATCTTATATTTTATGCAATAATATTTATACTTGGACCTAGAATATGATATCAAGTAATTTTTTTAGATCAGATATCACAAATAAATCACCATGGGGGCATTTTTTGCCCCAACATTTTTAATTTTGGGGCATTTGTGTCAATTCCGATGAGTGATTTAGGGCGTAACTCATTTTTGACTAAATATGCAGTGATGTATTTTGCCTTTAGTTGGCATTATTAACATTTTCTAATGTATGCCATATTTATCATTTCAAATTTACATTCAGATCTCATGACATGATACAGTAAATCCTTTTCTCCTGAGAAACAACACCATACAGGACAACAGCCTTTGTCATGGATTGTTAAGGTGAAATTCTATTATCTTTGAATGTAATTGCAATGACTGTACTAATGCCATGTTCAACATTTTTTTTCTAAAACATTTTGTGCAACATATGCTCTGGATTGGTTGCAGATACCATGTGAACACAAGCTGATGTGATAAAAACTATTGTAATGAACCAGCCATGTGATTCAAATGAGAGGTCAGTTTAGTAGTCTTTACATGAATTAAGAGTAGAATTTAGCCATTTTGCTCAAATATTTACAGTATTTTGACATTCTGTTTTACAGGGTCCTTCTCTACAAGTCTCATATAGACTTCCTGGTTAATTCAGTGAAAGGAGAAGGTTTTATATCCCTCTTTAAAGGATTCCAACCAACTTTAGGTTAGGTTTAGAATGGTACATGATTCCAAATATGAGTCTATTTAACGTTAAGCTATGTGGCACCTCTGGTAATTCAGTTTTTTCTTCCAGGCTCCCTGGTCTTTGACTTTTTGGCTAACATTTGAACAAATGAGACAAGCAATGGGCATCTGCTCATTTTAAAAGGACAAACAAGCAATGTTCATATTGGACCAAATAAGAGTTTGTTTTACGTTGTCTCTTAGTAGTCTCAGAGTTGACATTTTAGTCCTCTTATACAGGGCGTGTGTGTGAATTCAGACTGCAGGATATTTAAAGAGAGGAAAATTATTTAATTTTCAGTTGTTTGTTAATTTCATGAGTATATGTCTTGGTGACAATAAAATAGCACTGGAATCATTCAAGCCTTTTTGGGGGAAAAATTTGAAAATTGCACTGTTGTTCATCTTATGATTTTCCTTTTCTCATTTAAAACATTAAGGCATATGTTACAAGAGTGTTCTTAAATATGAAATGTTTCCAGTTCATTATCCATGTTGTGTTTAACACTATCTCTGAGATTTACTGTAAATTGGTAGACACACACATTTAAAAAAAATATATATTTTAGGCTATTTTTAAGATTTATGCATTTCAATTTCATAACAAAATTCAGTCTATTTAAATTGTGTAATTTGTAACAAAATTAAATTAATAAAACTTATATTATAAATATTTGCATTTTATTTATTTTATTAAAGATTACTCAGTTCTATTAGATTATATTTTATTCATGAAATACTTTTGGGTAAATTATATGTTCTGTGGTGTGACATCAAAAACCTTTTATAAATGTCATTTTTTAAAATTATTTTATCATTTATATGATGCCATTTTTTTACCATATTAACTGAGATAGTACATTACATTACTTAGCACTTAAAAAAAAAAAAAAAAATGTCGCACCAAATGGACATTCAAAATTAACAGTGAAGGCAAGGAAGTTGATTAGAAACACTGACCAGTCATTCACAGCACCTGATATTCACACTTACCCTTATATATTCATAAAATAACAATAATAATGACAAAATAATAAAACACTATGACATGTGTTGACCACCCAAATACTTTGAAGCATGCATTAGAGTGCACCAATTTACTCAAACTTTTAGAAAACCTAAAAATTTTCCTCAAACAGGTGAAAATAATATGCGAAAACACCACCAAAAGACTTTTATAATACCCCAAGTACACAAAGTATTGGTTGACAAACAAAACATAGAATCACAATTTAAGATCTATTGTTAAAAATCCAATGCGTTGTCATTTTCACATGAACGACTGTTTCTTAATAACCCAGTGAGATAAAGATACAATGTCTTTATGCATATGATCAATACAATCAGGAGGAGACGTCAAACAACCACTAGAGGGCATCTGTTCTCTATATTCTGATTATTGAATATTCAGAATCATATCGTTAGCCTCATAGCATAATTGCTTAAGTCATTTTTTTGCCAAATTGTGATGATATCTGCCTATTTTTACTGTCCTTCCACTGCTGCATCATCCTGCCTTTCTGCCAATGTCCTTAGCCAATCACAACACTTATTAGGATCCAAAAACACTATCTGCCTTAGTCATCTCTTTGACTTAGGCAGTTTTGATACAAACAAAATGGCCAAAAACGTGGAAAGACAGATGTCCAGAAGTGATGTATTAGCTCTTCTGTTTGATTCGTTTTCATCTGGTAAGAGTTCATATTTCTTACATTTTCTAGACACTAAATGTAATTTCAGTCAATCAAAGGGATTATAAACTGTATTTAAACTTGAAATCACATTTTTTTGCTACAAGATAAGTAGCTAGCAAACACTAGCTAAATATTACCTAATTTCTGGTCAGAACATCACCATAAAAAGACATTAGGTAATTTTAGGCAAGTGAAGTAATTTTTCAAGCATTTACTTTTTATTTTAAGGGCAAATAGATTTGTTTTAGAAATTAGACATTTAGAAATTAGACATTTTGACTAGACATAAGAAGTAATTGGTAAGATTTAGATTTTTTTGGGGTAACACTTTACAATAAGTTTCATTAGTTAACTACATTAATTAACATTAACTAATAATGAACTGCACTTATACAGCATTTGTTCATCTTTGTTAATGTTAATTTCCACATTTAGTAATACTTTATTAAAATCTTGTTAATATTAGTTAATGCACTGTGAACTAACATGAACAAACAATGAACAGCTTTATTTCTATTAAATAACATTTACAAAGATTAATAAATACTGTAACAAATGTATTACTCATTGCAAGTTCATATTAGTTAATACATAATGTTTAATAAATTAACCTTTTTGTAAAGTGTTACCTTTTTTTTTTTTGCAGTGAACATATGAATTGTGTTAAAATATTCAACAGCACTTTATGTTCTGCTTTATTGTAAGGAAATGTAGTGGAGTTAGAGGATTTAGATGAGAGTAGACCTGAGAAAGAAGGTAATGACGTAGACGTGGGGCAACAGATGGAAGAGGAAACAGCCAGTAAACCTCCAGAGCTGAATCAGATCCTGATTTATCATCAAATAGTGAAATCGATGACACTGTCTTGGATGAGGACTATAGACCTGAGAAAGATGACAGCCCAGATAATGGTAGTGATACAGACACAGCTCAACACAGTGAAGGACATGCAGGAGCCGCTGCTGTTCAACGTCATAGGCGTCCAAGGCCAGATACGTGGAAGCGAGAGGTGATAAAGGAGAAGCGTCTTAAGGGGGGGAGTTACAAGAATACAATGGGACAGGAGAGACCACCAAAGACCATGGGTCCACCCTGCACATCACAGCACTGCTTAAAGTCGGAGAAACGAAGTTGTGAACTACTGACTGAAGAGGAGAGAACCGATATCTTCAACAATTTCTGGTCCATGCCCTCCTGGGAGACACGCAAGCTGTATATCCAGACTGTAGTTGAAAATGTGCCCATAAAACAGAAGAAAGGTGGTGTTGCATCAAGGAGAACAACGTCCCTATTTTACCACCTGCAACAGGCAGATAGATGTAAACTACCTGTGTGTAAGAATCTTTTCTGTTCAGCACTTGGCATCGCCCCCAGAACCATCGGATCATGGTTAACTGTGGACATGAAATCCAAAACTGATCCGTGTAAACCCAAGAACAACAAGACTGGCCCACATGTGCCCATATCAGATGTTGACCAGACCTTCCTGAAAAAATGGCTCTCTGGATTGCCTACAGTCCCATCCCATTACTGCCGTCAGGTTCCCTCCTATCAGGAAAAGAAGTTCCTGGAGCCAGGAACAGTTGTAAGTGATCTTCACAAGGAATATCAGAAAGCTGCTGGAGAAAATGGAGCACGTGCTGTGAGTGAGACATATTTTCGAAAAGTGTTCAGTGAGCAGAATTACTCTGTGTTCATACCAAAAAAAGACCAGTGTGATGTATGTGTCAGCGCCAAGGTAGGAAATACAGATCAGGATACCCTTACTGCTCACTTGAAATTAAAGGCTCAGGCTCAAGCTGAAAAAGCTAAGGATAAAAAGGAGTCCAGTGACAAACTTTCAGTGTGGACAATGGACCTTCAATGCGTTCTTTTGTGCCCCCAGACGAAAGCGAGTACCATGTATTACAAAACTAAATTACAGATGCACAACTTTACTTGCTTCAACATGAACAACAAAGATGGATATTGTTACACTTGGGAAGAGCATGAAGGCCCCCTTAGCAGTGAGGTTTTTGCCCATCTGCAGTCCAAACACTTCGAATCAATACTAGAGGCCAACGGAAACATTGAGAAAGTCATTGTCTGGAGTGATGGCTGTGGGTATCAAAATCGGTGTGGTGCCATCAGCAACACCTACCTTCATCTGGCCATGAAGCATGGTGTCACCATAGAGCAGAAGTTTCTGGTTGCTGGGCACACACAAATGGAGTGTGACTCCATGCATAGCCTCATTGAGCGGCGCATCGTCAAAGAAATTCACACTCCACGTGATTACATTGTCATCTTTGAGACTGCGCGAATGCATCCATCCCCATACAAGGTGACTCAACTATACCACAATGACTTCATGAAGTTATCTGGGGCCTATGTCACCAATATTCGACCAGGTAAAAAGGTTGGTGACCCCACAGTCCATGGCCTCCGGGCTCTCCAGTACTTGGCTGATGGTCAAATCCGGTACAAGTTGGAATCTGAGTCTGAATGGGAAGACCTACCTCAGCAAATCAACATCCCCAAAGAACCATTCCACTGGGTCCCACTCTTTCCTGCCCAATTGCCAATTACTCTCAGGAAATTCAATGACTTGCAGGCAATGAAACCAGTACTACCAAGACTGGCCCACCAGTACTATGACAACCTCCCTCATCAATAGACAGTGTGAAAATGAGTGTGCACAGCACCTGAGTAGAACTTGGTGGGAAAGGAAAAGTGGTTAAGATTAGACATTAAGAAACAACTTGGTTAGGGTTAAGTTACACATCTTGGTTATATTTAGGAGAATAAAAAAACTATGCTTATGTTATGTTTGCACAGCACCTGAGTGGAACTTCGATTAAGGGTGGGAAAGGAAAAGTGGTTACGGTTAGACATTAAGAAACAACTTGGTTAAGGTTGGCAAGTTACACATCTTGGTTATATTTAGGAGAGAAAAACAACTAATGTTATGTTATGTTTGCATTTATATGTAAGAGAAAAAATGCCTAAGTCATGGCATGTTATGCCTAAGTCACTTTTATTTGTTAGGCAATTGGTGATGGATCTTTTTCTTTTTGCATACTTGTTCACACATCTGGTTGAATGTACTGTTATAATATCAATAAAAAATCACAATGTGATTTCTAAATATTGTGTTTTTTCTTGTTTTCCAAAAACGTTGAAATATGACTTGAGGCTAACTATGAGGCTAACGATATGGGCAATATTGCATCATTAGAACACTGTTTATTCTGTCCCACAAGCGCTGGGAGAGCTTTCATAATATATATATATATATATATATGACTTAATTTAAAATCAGAGACCGATTATCAGATTTCTGGGTAACACTTACAAAAAGCTTTATGCATCAAGTCAACTCATTACTGAAAATGAACTATGTTTTTGTTTTGTTTGTTTTACAGCATTAATTATTCTCAATTTAATTAAAAAAATATATTGTTCATGTTGGTTCCTAATGTATTAAATAATATTAACATATACAACTTTTAATGTAAAAAAGTACGTGTAGAAATTAACACTGAACAAGATTAATAACTGCTGAATAAGTATTCTTCATTATTAGATAATTTCTAAGGATTATTCCAGACTAAACACAAGTTAAGCTCAACCGAAAGCATTTGTGGCATAATATTGATTACTGCAAACACTTAATTTTTACTCACCCCTTAAAAAAATCAAGGTTACAGTGAGGTACTTAAAATGACGAGGCTTAATGCAATTTATAATGGAAGTGAATGGGTCCAACGCATACACATTAAAATACTCACCGTTTCAAAAGTATAGCCACAAGACTTCAACCTTATTGAAAAGTGTTCCCAATTTCAGTTATTCTGGACTGGATTAGTGAAGGTCAATAAATTCAGAGTTTGCAGACATAGATAAACATGGCACAGGCAGTCCTTTTTTACATGGTGCTTTATTGCAATGTGTTGCATTCTCACATTCATGGATGTTATAGAGATCTGTTAGTCAAAGCATTACTTCCTTCAAGGTATGTATCGTCACCTTGGAAAAGAAACAAAGGGCCATATGCAAGAGGTGTCCGTGAATTTTTCTTGTTTGTCTGTGTGTACATGTGTGTATGCATATATGTATGCGTGTAATGTATGTGTGTAAACTTCAAATCTCAGCTTGAGCAGCCACATATTTCCATGAAATGGACAAGAAAAATAAGACTGATTCAGTAGATGCGAAACACAGTTTTGCAGCCTGCAGGACAATCCCCGCAGGTGCTGGACCCAGCATGTGACTGATTGTCTACAACGTCCTAAGAAAGGTAGGTTTCTCCAGATAAACCTGGATATAGAGAAAACAAACGAAACAAAAACATGACAAAACATGCAGAAGTCTCCTAGATACATCTTCATTCATAATGTCCCACACAGCTGCAATGATATCTCTTCAGAGAAAAAAGTTTCACAAGTATTATACAAAACTGGACAAAATGAGTAAAAAGTATATATCTATATATATATTGTTTATTTATATTAATTTTACAGGTGAAAAGTGGAACCTTGCCTCGGAGGAACAAGTTCTGGTTTCAGTGGATTTACAAACACATGACTTCCCTTCACCAATACAACCAATATCTATTAATAAGGCAGCACTTACAATATGTGAAAATCTCAGGTAAACAGAAGCTACTATAGATGATACCATATAGAGATGACATCTGAATGACAAGGAGAGTGTGTGGTGGTCGATACGTTGGATTCACAATATGACATGTAATGCAGATTGTACAAGTTTGCATAAATGGTTATTAGCACTTGGCACTGAGTGGCCTGCAACGATTCTCAAAGCCTACAATACAATACAGCGGAACGCAGCCAGCAATGAGCTGAAAGCAGTTAAATGAGGAATGTCTAGAAAAGGTAACGCCAGGAGGTTTGAACATGAGTGTACTGGCTAAAAGAACGGGGTAAGGGGAGGTGGAGTACCTGAAGAAGATATTTAGGCATAGTTAGATCTATGGTTCTGCAGCAGAAAAACACCCATAGCAAAGGCTCGAGCTACCCTGATCTTTTAATTTTAACCAATCAGCCAAGTTCTTCCATGAGAACCGGAGACATTTGAAAAAAAATGTTAGAAAGCGAAATTACATTTCACTCTGTAAAATACATTCAGGGGGCATGTCTTTTTATTTTTCAGAGTGTGACTATTTTCTGATTTTAACGTGGTAGTTATTAATGGCCTCTTTCCTCGTAATTCATGTATAAAGTGCAAAACTAGATTGTATTCCTTGCAAGTTCCTGGTACATTTAGGTTTTAGTAAAAAAATGTGTGTAAAATACAGCAAAAGTCTTACAAAGGTCAGTATACGAAAAATTCTCACAAATAAGAAAGCGTTCATCAAACGGTGAGGAGCAGTCCTCTATGCAGAAAATATGTACAAGAGGCACCTCAAATTTGGTATAAAGAATCCAGCTAAATAAAGTCAAATATCTATTTATAGTTGCATCATCATCAGTATGATTTCTTTAGCCCGAGTAGCTCAAAACCACTTGTTCTGAACTACAAATTATGTATATCCTTGAGTAAAAAAAAAGAGAGGAAAAACAGGAGAAAATTGTTAGCATGCAATGCTTGTTCTGGTATAGGATACTGCAGTCAATGTAATAATCGTTTTAGTTGCTTTTAATTTAACCTTTTAAGGTGCATAGCTAGCTGTTAGACATTTCTCTTCCTGAAAACAGGAGGCATTTGCATGTTTGGTAAATTAGTAGCAATAGGGGAAGGTCCAAGATAATTCAATACTAAAGGCTAGGGTATACATCGCTTTTCCGCGTGCCATTCAGTGATGCAAACGATCAAGCGCTCATCTTACTTTTCCACTGGCACGTTTTGAGCGAATCTGAGTGAGCAATCAATTAATTAATATGGAAGCCGAGCACCACGCTTTCGAGGTGGATTATGGGATTGACAGCAGTGCGGAGCAGCTTTGAGTGGATTTCTTCCATGCCAGTGGAAATGCAGCATCAGCCTTTCAAAGTATACTCTTTTGATTGCGATGTGCAAGCAGGTCCATTTGGAAGCCGTGTAGTTGGAGGAGGTGGTTTAGTTTGAAAACAAGTGGCGTTTGGCAAAAGAGATGGCTATCTAAAATATAACTTTTTCCACAAATGTACCAGTAAACATCGAAACATTTCTCATGGCTCTCTCTCTCTAAAATTACAATCTTTTTAACCTGACAGAGCAAAATCATAAAAGACAGGGAATGAACAGACCGTATCCATTTCACAGAGCAACTAGTCCCACTTTTCAGAGATTCTCATTGGTCAACACATGCCTATGCCAGAGTGGGTTGCACCAAAACTTGAAATGCTTTTGATGCGTTTTCCCTCTTCGTCCTTCCAACTCAACATCCCCATTGAAATCAATGCATTCGCAGCATTCTCTGATGCAACCTAAACTCTAGTGTGTAAGTGCCCTAAAGGCCCAGGTATACTATATACTCTGCATTCCGGATTTGATCTTGAAACTTTAACTTTCAATATGTAGTGTAGTACAAAATGTTTTCGCATAAGGTTGCGTTTCCAGTCTCCCATGTTTAAATGGGAGTGAATGGAGCAGTAAATGTAGTGTGACCGGTCCTTTAGAACAGTCAAAGCCAGGCGCATGCACCATCGATGTGCACAAATGAGGATTGTCTGCATGTCAAGAAAATCTGGGCTGCACAAGGACGGTCCGTGCAGACTGTGTTCAAGCTATCAACAACAAGGACAAGCGAAATATACTTCAAAAACTAGGCTGCACACTGGCCGCGTGTACTGTGCTAATGCCAAAATTTGCGGAAAGCGAACTGTGCACCAGACGTACTGGCACACGGGAAACCGAAGTACACTTTGGCCTTAAGTGTTCTCTATATAGACATTGTTATTAAAGTAATCAGATAGTTCAACCACTTTAAACTAGCTAGGGGAATAATGTCCAAAACAATAGAAATTCAATTAAAAGCACAAATGACATGGTAGTGTTATAAACATGACAGACAGGTTATGGGATGCCTATTCAGGAAAAACTGAATGCTACATTTGTCCAATTGCATGAACCTTGCACATGATATGAATCTTTTAGTATCTTGAAGCTTTGGTCATTATTTTGTTCTCATCTTAAAGAGTGTTTAACACATGGTAAAACTACATCAGGCAGTTGACGAAACCCCACCACAACTCAGTACTGTTCTCAAACCAAGGTTCCACTTTGTCAGAGCTGTTTAAACTTTGACAACAGAGAAATTAAATAATATGGCCTTTTTTTTTTTTAATTAACCCGTACAAAAGCCAGTCCATGCTGCTTCTCCCTCAGCAAAGTCACATTCAGCAGTCGCTAAACCATTCTCACATATAGAGCAATCTCAACACCCACAGGAAAAGGTGTAGGTATTCAAAAAAGAAAGAAATCAAATCAGGACATTTGTTTCCATTTCAAACACCAGATATACAGTATTAATCACACACGTACACACATTCAGACAGCCATACACATCTCAAAAAAGAAATAAAGAACAAAAAATGGAAGCAAGTAGTTATTACCACAAACTCGGAGCACTACATTTTGTTGATTCTGAACAGATTCATATTCACATTTATCTGTTATATACACAATACTTTGATAAACCAGGTTCTGAATAGTTCTACTGTACCTCGATGTTGGGTTCTAACTGTGAGAGCTGTAATAACCGAGAACAAAAATAAAAACAGAATAAAAACAACCCATTAATAATAGGTGCTGTTTGCTAGTTTGGTATATTTGGCATAAACAGAAACTCAGAAATGAGGACAGGTAGGGTTCATCTAAAGTGGACAAAAAATAAATGAATCTGATCCTCTGCATAAAAAGTTTTTTTAAAAGCATTTTATCTGTACAGGAATGCCTGTTCCCCCGAAGTGGCGGTCAGAAATTAATGTTACAATGTCACTGTTCTTTAGTTGAGCCAGAAACAGGAAAAACAAACTGAGAAAATTTAATGTCATTTAAATAATTTTGCTATTTGTAATGCCTATGAACACACACACACACACATTATACATATATATATATATATATATATATATATATATATATATATATATATATATATATATATATATATATATATATATATATATATATATATATATATACACACATATATATACATACGTATACAGTGCATCCGGAAAGTATTCACAGCGCTTCACTTTTTCCAAATTTTGTTATGTTACAGCCTTATTCCAAAATGGATGAAATTCATTTTTTTCCTCAATTCAACAAACAATACCCCATAATGAGAACGTGAAAGAAGCTTGTTTGAAATCTTTGCAAATGTATTACAAATAAAAACGAAAAAAATCACATGTACATAAGAATTCACAGCCTTTGCTCAATAATTTGTTGAAGCACCTTTGGCACCAATTACAGCCTCAAGTCTTTTTGTCAATGATGCTACAAGCTTGGCACACCTATTTTTGGGCAGTTCCTACCATTCTTCTTTGCAGGACCTCTCAAGCTCCATCAGGTTGGATGGGGAGCGTCGGTGCACAGACATTTTCAGATCTCTCCAGAGATGTTCAATTGGGTTCAAGTCTGGGCTCTGGCTGGGCCACTCAAGGACATTCACAGAGTTGTCTCGTAGCCACTCCTTTGTTTTCTTGGCTGTGTGCTTAGGGTCGTTGTCCTGTTGGAAGATGAACCTTCCAGAGTGCTCTGGAGCCGGTTTTCATCAAGGATGTCTCTGTACATTGCTGCATTAATCATTCCCTCGATCCTGACTAGTCTCCCAGCTCCTGCCGCTGAAAAACATCCCCACAGCATGATTCTGCCACCACCATGCTTCACTGTAGGGATGGTTTTGGCCAGGTTATGAGCGGTGCCTGGATTCCTCCAGACATGATGCTTGCCATTCAGGCCAAAGAGTTCAATCTCAACCAGAGAATTTTGTTTCTCATGGTCTGAGAGCCCTTCAGGTGCCTTTTGGAGAAACACCAGGCGGGCTGTCATGTGCCTTTTACTGAGGAGTGGCTTCCGTCTGGCCACTCTACCATACAGGCCTGATTGGTTGAGTGCTGCAGAGATGGTTGTTCTTCTGGAAGGTTCTCCTCTCTCCACCGAGAAATGCTGGAGCTCAGTCAGAGTGACCACTGGGTTCTCGGTCACCTCCCTGTCTAAGGCCCTTCTCTCCCGATCACTCAGTTTGGCCGGGCGTCCAGCTCTAGGAAGAATCTTGGTGGTTACAAACGTCTTTCATTTAAGGATGATGGAGGCCACTGTGCTCATTGGGACCTTCAATGCTGCAGAAATTGTTCTGTACCCTTCCCGAGATCTGTGCCTCGACATTCCTATCTCGGAGGTCTACAGACAATTCCTTGGACTTTATGACTTGGTTTGTGCTCTGACATGCACTGTTATCTGTGGGACCTTATATAGACAGGTGTGTGCCTTTCCAAATATGTCCAACCAACTGAATTTACCACAGGTGGACTCCAATCAAGTTGTAGAAACATCTCAAGGATGATCAGTGCAAACAGGATGCACCTGAGCTCAATTTTGAGTGTCATGGCAAAGGCTGTGAATACTTAAGAACATGGTATTTTTAATTTTTTAATTTTTATTAAATTTGCAAAGATTTCAAACAAACTTCTATCACATTGTCATTATGGGGTATTGTTTGTAGAATTTTGAGGGAAATAATGAATTTAATACATTTTGGAATAAGGCTGTAACATAACAAAATGTGGAAAAAGTGAAGCGCTGTGAATACTTTCCGGATGCACTGTATACGTATATATACATATATACACATATATATACACATATATACACACACACCAAAAAGTGGCTCAATCTCAACAGTACATACTGCCGGCTGAATTTCATAGATGAATGAGGATCCGCTTTTCAAAACTTTACATTTGTTTTTTTCTCCGCAAGGACAGTGTAAGCTGGTGCAGCATTGGAGAAAAAGAGCCATTCTTTGTATATAGAGCACACGCACAAGACATGCCACTTAAACTCCACAAAATGAGTCATAAAGGAAAGAACACTGTTAAAGGAGAGTGAAAATATGTGAGAGGAGAGAAACCTTCGTGCATGCAACACTTTTCCAGTGCCCAAACAATTTTGATTATGTTGTACGATTTGCAAAATACCTCGTACTCACACAGTGAGACATCAATTTCGACCACAGTAACATCCGTGATGCCTTTTCCAAAATCTTTTTTTTACGGGCTTGTCATTCTGATACCTTAGATAAATCTCAAAAAATTATCAGATTTTGATTTTGTTTGTACGTTTCACGTTAAGGAAAATTAATTTTGTTTTAACTTCATGTAAGGTTATTGCATGTTATCAGATTCCTTTAGGTTAAAAGAGATGAGATTGTGTTTTTATGACTCAAATTAGGGGATGACTAGTAGGTAAATGAACAAATTATATAATGCTGATGAACAGTGTCTGACTGGGCAACAGTAGTCAAATGAGCAGTCTAAGAGCTGGAGAATGCTGCTGAGGGTGCGAATGTTGCAACAACACCTCGCTCCTCCAGATACGGGAGAAAGCACCTGTGGTTTTCAAGAGCATCCTTGAAACGGAATTACGAAAATCAATGTACAATCTAGATGTTCGCGTCTGTGTACAATGCAACAGAAGGTTTGTAACATTTACTGGGATGTTCAAAGCATATTTTCGATAACCAATTTCAATCATAAAAATCCAAATCCGAGTCTCTCAGACCTTGATATATGCGCCGAGAGCACGCAAAACCCCCCGGGATAAAATCAGCCGTGTTGACACGACTTCTAGGTTTGAAAAATTAATTTTTAAAATAAAAAATTTACAGATTCTCGATGCTATTAAAAAAAGAGAACCTGTTTTGAAACCCATGATGTTGATGTATTCAAAATGTGAGTTGCCCGTAGAAATTTGATGTTTTCTTTGAAAGCAAATTGCAAAGTATGAGCTTGTCCCAAATTTGTCCGTTTGTGCTGTACAATATAATACCAACCTGCACAACACATTGCCGCAAAACAACACTGATAGGCTGAGTTGACCCTATGTGGCTCGTATTCACAGCTGCTGGGGGTGAGGAGGGGTGGGGGAATGTGTCGGACATTTAAGAAACAAAAAAGCCTGCCGTTTCAAAACAGTCTTGCCAGAAAAGCCAGCAGCAGACAAATATGCGCTACAGAGCAGTCTCCCATCCTGGCTATGCTTGTTCTGAACACAAAACCAGACAAAAATAAACTAAACAAAACAGACTACCAAATAAAAAGTGGTGGGAAATATCTCCCATCATCAGGCACTGCTGAGGAGAGCCTATCAGTCACAGATCCAGCTGAAACTGAGCGATACCGTGAATATAGCACACACCATGGCAACAGCCTGCCCCAGTTTCCAATCGGACCAATCCGAGCTCAGCTGCTGCGCTGCTCTCCAAGAAGCACTGCACTGTTGGCCTGACTTGATAGGACATTTAGCCGACTGAAAAAGCAGCAGGTCCTTTTACAGACTTGGCAAATCCTTGGAACGTGATCTTTTCTCCATTCAGGAAGCAGACTTAAAAAGGTGACCAGGAATGAGCACTTAGTCGAACGGCTATGAAACCTCACGAGCCTGGGCCCCAGACACTGGCCCTGCAGACAGATATACTGTATAGAAACCAAAGGTGAAGAATTAAAAATCTCTACATGTGGAGACAGTCCTCTGGCAGGTGTTAGGCGGCTCACTCGGTCAAGAGCTGCTGGAGGAGACTCTTCTGCTGAGACTGGGCTGTGGGGGTCCCACTCGGGCCCTTCTGGGATCCAATGGGCCCTGACTGGTTCAGGTAGGAGTCGCTGCCCACCAGGTTTACCGTGCACTGGACATCAGCAAACACCTGAACCTGCTGTACCTGAAAAATGCGAAAAGCAAATGTATGCACACATTAATCTTGACACAAAGTATTCCTCAGAGATAATAAAAAATACAAACACCTTGATGTATCTGCAGTACGTTTACTTGAAGGAATATTCTGGGTTCAATACAAGTTAAACTCAATCGACAGCTTTTGAAGCATTATGTTGATTTCCACAAAAATTCATTTCAACTCGTCTCTTCTTTTCTTAAAAAAAAGTACAAATTGAGGTCACAGTGAGGCACTTACAACTGAAGTAAATGGGGACACTTTTTGGAGGGTATAAAACAAAAAAGTTGTTTAAAACATCATTTTATGATCATTAAAGTGTTTACAGAGTTCCGTCTTTATGGCAACAAAGTTGTAAAACTGGATGCAACTTAACACAGAAATGATTAGTAAGCAATTATATAACACTTAAATCATCTTAACACGCATATTGTTTCCGTTTTTTGGCTATACTTTTGAAACTGTGAGTATTTTAATGTTTATGGATTGGCCCCATGCATGACCATTGTAAGTCCCTCACTGTAACCTAGCTTTTTCGTTTTCTCTTTTTATGCCACAATGCTATTGATTGAGCTCAACTTGTATTTGAACCAGGAACATTCCTTTAAAAGGATGGTTAACTAAATGTTTTTTATTCTGTCACCATTAACTCATCCTCATGAATTCTAAACCCAAATTACTCTCTTTATTGCATTGAACAAAAAAAGGAAATATCTATCAGAATGTCCAAGCTGCTCTTTTCCACACAATTCAAGTGGATGGGGACCAGAGAAAACTGTGGTCACCATTAACTTTCATATGGAAAAGAGAAGCATGAACAATCTTCTTTTTGGTTTCATGCAATAAAGAAAGTAAAATGGGTTTGGAATGTCAAGAGGAACTATCCTAAGCGTTAAAGGAATGTAACGGCTTCAATACAAGTTAAGCTCAATCGACAGCATTTGTAGCATAATATTGATTACCACACAAATGTATTTTGACTCGTCCCTCCTTTTCTTTAAAACAAGCAAAAATCGAGGTTACAGTGAGGCTCGTACAATGAAAGTGAATGGGGTCTATTTTCTTATGTTAAAATACTCCTGTTTCAAAAGTAGACAATCAATAAGCATGTAAACATATTAGTGTGATAAAATCACTTACTAACGTTTCTGTGTAAAGATATAGCCAATTCTACATACACAATGTAATGATAACAAATTTTAAAATCCTAAAATGACTATAAATTATTTAAACAATTTTACAGCTCAAGTAATACATGAGTTTTAACAGAAGAATTAACACAAGTTAATTTTTATAAAATGATAAGCTTCACATTTCTGCTTTTAAATTCTCCAAAAATCATCCCTCATTCACTTCCATTGAAAGTGGCTCACTGTATCCTTAATTTTTGCTTTTTTTAAAGAAAAGCAGGAACCAGTCGAATTACAGTTTGTGGTAATCAACAATATGTCACAAATGCTGTCAATTGTGATCATCTTACCTGATCGTTACACATTGAAGTGACGTTGCCAAGGTTATTGTTGCCCATGCTGACAGTTGCTCCTATGGGAGGTAGAGAGCCCACCGCTCCTGAACCCCCAGCCATTGACACGGTGATACTCATGTTGTTATACACACCTTGCTGCCCAAAGCTCTGAGAGGCAGGTTGACCTGCCTGGTTATACATACTGTCACAGACAACAAATTATTAGTAATTGCAAGCGAACTGGTCTAAATAAAGATGCACATATATTAAGTGGGACGAAATGGCCAGAAAACGGATTTGGATACACTTGAAGTTGTTTTCTTCAATTTGGGAATTAAAAGTTCTTTAACACTGGATCGGATCTACTAACCTCATTTGAATCACACACCCTACCTGTTGTTGCCTATGGCCCCTTGCTGCCAGTTCTTCATGTCAGGAGACTGATAACCAGGTGGAGGTTGCGCTTGCTGGAGCAGAGGACTCTGGGAGGTGGAGTTCTGTGGTGAAAGTAGCGGGCTGGTTGGACTAAGCTCAGGAGCAAAGGATGGATCTCCTTGCTGGATCATGCCTGTAAGAGAAATGCTTTAGGTCAGGTCACCAATTAGTGGTTTTGATTTTTCGGATGATGCCTGTAAGGAAATGTAGAAACTGGACATCTCTATTAGACACCATAACAGATGAGTGAAGCTATGATGATTAATTAGTAGTATTCTTGTGCTAATCCCATTAAGCATATGAGACATACCAGGCCCCCCAAATTGCTGGAAAAGCCCCTGTTGAACAGGAGTGTTCACAGGCTCTCCAAATTGCCCTTGAATGCCTCCCATAATGCCTTGGTTTCCCACGCTCCCTCTGGAAGATAGTTTAGGGTCCAGAGGTCCTCCTCCCATGGGGTTAAAATGGCTCGGAGAGGTAGGGGTGTTCCCAGGTACTGCGTTGTAGCCTGGTGGATAGCCAAACTGCTGCTGCTGTGGCTGTTGCTGCTGGGGGCCCTTGGGAACTCGCTGAGCTCCCACAGTGTTCAAACCTTGCCTCATCAGCATGACCTTCTGCTGCAGAATCTGCCGCTGGCGGTGCTGGAAACTGTACAGCTCTCGCTGGCGCTGGGCCATCATTTGAGCATTGAGTGGAGGCTGTGAAAGAGAAACAAGGCCTGCAATCAGTCACATACTCGCAATGCATCAATTTGACAAATGAAAATTCAATACATTAGTTAATTGATTATAATGACACATCAATTTCTAAATCCAGATTCAGTTGTGTCTTCAGTGTATTTGTATAGTAATCAATTGATGTTTAATTTTTTATGCATTACTATATACATAATAATATGTAAATATACAGGAAGTGGTATATTAAGCACAGTAAAAACAAATCACAATCACCATCTCATACTACCCTCTCCATAATATAATATAATATAATACATAAATAAATAGGGAGAATTTAATACTTCATTATAATTACACCTTTATTTCTTATCTAAATATACTGTAATCTAATAACATTACCAAACAATATCTAAAACGCTACCAAATCCAGAGCCCCAATATATTTCTGGAGAGGTCTTCAGCACATTTTTATTTAGGATCAATTGTGGTTTCCTTTTCTTTTTCTTTTCTTTTATATTTGCATGCAGTACATTTGCAAATGAAAACAGCAACACACCCCTTCTCCCCATACCATAAAAGGTAAATATAAATAAAACAAATATAAATAAATAAACATGCCAAATAATAGTTTGATAGTTTTGATAATACTGTAACTATAAATCAAACTTAACTGGGACCAAAATTCTGATCTACCTTAAAGCACTGCAAGCAAAACAAATCGTTGAGCATATATTAACATTCCTTCGAATTGCATTGATAAGTCAGCTTGGTGCATGTGTCACTGACCTGAGAGGGCATCTGAGGCTGCTGCATGCTCTGACGCATACCCATGGCAACATGCCCCCCTTGTGGGAACTGGCCCATGGCAGCGAGCCTGTTCTGGAGCTGCCAGAGGAGATAGAAGCAATAGATCACCACTAAACAAATGCAACTAATCACTCGTTCGCTCGGCAGTTGCAGCTGACAAAAGACTAGGTTAGTTCCACAGCATGTTATTTCAAAGGGCGAAATCGAAATCATTCACTGGATCTGTTACACAAAGCAACAAAATCGCAAGAGGGGGATTTAGAGGTTGTGCGATCACATTTATTACTACACAGTGAAGAGAAGGCTGGAGCTCTACCTGCTGTGGGCCTTGAAGACGTTGCTGGAGCTGGAGTCTCAACTGGTTGGGTGGCAGCCGCAGCTGGTTGGGCACGCCAAGAGCTCGGTTCATGCCGGGCCGCACCGCTATGCTCATGTTTCCTGGAAATGCCATCCGTGGGGCCCCGAAACTTATGCCCTGTGTTGTACCCATCTCAGCAGAGAATTGTGAGGGTGAGGTTGGGAACTGGGAGGGGTAGCTGGGAAGTTTGGTGTCCATGGGCACAGTAGTTGGAGGCTGAGGACAGGGCTGGGTGACGGGTTCGAGGCATCCACTCTGTAGATAAGGCGGTGAACACGTTCGTTTCTAGGACACACTGAGACTCATTCACTAACTGTGCTAATTGCATTTTCATGCTGAAATCACGATTCATCAATATGTTTCTATGCATTTAGGATAAAATTTAGAACAAACTCAGACCACACACATGCAATAATTACAGATTCCTGGTGGCCTTAGAAACATGGAATGTATTAAAGGAATACTTTCGGGTTCAATACAAGTTAAGCTCAGTCGACAGCACTTGTGGCATAATGTTGATTACCAAAATAATAATTTTAACTTGTCCCTGTTTTCTTAAAAAAAAAAGAAAATAAACGAGGTTACAGTGGAAATTAAAGGGGGACAATTTTTTTACGTTAAAATACTGTTTCAAAGGTTTAGCCCCAAGACAAACAATGTGTAATAACATGATTTCAGTGTGATAGAATCGCTTCCCAACTTTTTCTGCGTAAAGTCATAGCCAATTTTACAGCTTTGTTGCCATGACGATGTAAAGTCAACAAAACTTAAAACCCTAATACTCTAAAATGACTGTAAAATTACAATTTAAAGGGGTCATGACATGGTTTTTTTTATTGTATTATTATGTTCCCTTAGGTGCAATTATAGTATTAATATATTTTTTTTTAAGAAAAACTTTTAAAATCTAGTGATTTATGACCTTTTCCCACCCTGTTTCTCATCCTCTGTTTCAAACAGTCTGTTTTGGGGGCGTTTTCCATTTAAGACTTCAGTGTTAACGCTCACTGTTATGATTGGCTAACGCCAGTGCCTATGTATCAATTATTGACGCCTCCAGCCAGAACAATATGCAAGTAAACTAAGTAAAAACACTGTGATTATTCATAATGAATGAAATTGCGCTTTAAAAAGTAGTTTAAAGTTTAAAATAGATTACTTACAGTTTAGCGCCGCCGTTGTTCCCAGAATAGTCGGCACGGACTTATCTTTGAGTCAACAGTTTTCTGGCAAAGCCAGCATCATATTGAGATTTGTTCTCAAACAGTCATCCTTAAAATGTACAGAACAAACGCTTAAGTTAACACTGCCGTGACTGGGTCGTCCGCAAAAAATAAACTGCATCCATTTTTCCCTGACGCCTGGATCTTTCGGCAGCTTATTCAGAGGTTTTGTTTGACCACAGCCAGGAACAGCACATCTGTGTGGCATCGTAATTTTCCTGTGCACAAGTAGTCTCTGTCAGAGCTCGCTGTCCATCGACTGAACACTTGTGAGGCGACGGCGATACGTAAATGAGCGTGAGTTGTCTTGCGCTTATAGCGTAGTTATGTTGTGCTGGAGGCGGTCATATGCAAACGCTGTTACGCCACTTCTAACCGACACGCCACTTCTAACCATGAATCCAGAACGAGCTGTATTTTGAGCTTGATTAAATAAATGATTCGTTTAGAATGGGGAGGACGTCTTAAAATATTAAACTTGCAGGACGTTTTAATGATACAAAGACCTCTTATATACCAAAAGATCAAGGCAAATTTGGTTTCTCATGTCATGACCCCTTTAAACAACTTTACAGCTCAAATAATATACAAGTTTTAACAGAAGAATTATTGTAAATGCTTTTATAAAATTATAAGCTTCACATTTCTGTCTTTAAAATAACTGGCCCCATTCACTTCCATTTTAAGTGCCTCACTCTTACCTCGATTTTTAAATCAACATTATGCCACAAATGCTGTCGATTGAGCTGCACACAAATTGACCACGGATTATCCCTATTATGAATTCTTCTATTAAAACCTGTGTATAATTTGGTGTGTAAATTTGTTTAAATCTTTGTTTTAATGGTCATTATGTTGTCATTGCAAAAAAGTTGTAAAATTGTATATAGCTTGACAGAAAAATTTCTTTGGAATATTGTTTACCTCTTGTTGCTATACTTTTGAAACAGTGAGTATTTTAACGCTTATGGATTGGTCCGAATCACTTCCATTGTATGTGTCTCACTGTAACCTAGAATATAGTTTTTTTTGTAATCAACATTATACTACAAATGTACTTTCAATACTGAACCCATAATATTCCTTTAAGCCATATATACTGTATATATATTGTTGTGCAGAAAAAAATCCCATATATGGGTTTGTATTATGCTAATTACTAACTAAGAATGCGAGTTAAAAGAAACATTCTGAATCTGGAGTAAATGTTGCATGAGAACTTGTACGCAATTATTAGTGAGACACCCATTGTTCTTTTAAATGTAAAAGAGTGTTTGAACTAACTTGTTTACAATATAACCAGTGTGTAAATAACACTAACTTGAACAAGTTTGTCAATGCCCAGTGCTCGGTCTATCTCGGCCAGGTCGCTCTCGTCTGTGCGGCTCAAGAAAGTGACCAGCTGCTCTAGCAGGGCCTTCTCATCGTTACGGCCCTCGGGAGTGGTGGGTGGACAGAGCATTTCATCCAGCGGACATGGAACACACTGCCTGCTTACAACAGAGAAAATACAGTCTCTGATCAAGAGGGAAACGAAAGGAACAGTTACAAGATTAACTGATTTGGCGGGTAAGTGTAATTTGGGTCAAAGTGCATAATCTGTAATTCTGTGACTCAAATATTTTTTTCTAGTATTGTGCATTTCTTATGCTGTGCACTGAAAATGACTATGACCTCCACAAACACTCACTCTTGAGGAGAGGACAGAGGGACCTGTGTCTGGTTACCCAAACTGCTATCGAAGTTTATGGGGTCTACCAGTTGGAACGGCAGAGAATCAGAGAGCTCCAGCTTGGGCGGACCTGAATGAAAGAAGACAATAACATTCTTTAACTTTTATCCTTCATTAGTTAATCAAACCTTCACTTTATGTCTTCAAAGGTTGTGAAGCATTCAGTTCAGTACCCGTGTTGGTGTTGAAAGAGTTGAGGCTGATTGGATTGGCAAAGGGGCTGCTGCTCTCCTTGGGTAGCTGAAACAGGTCTGTTTGCCCGAGATCCGGTACCTGGGCTTGACCCTGAGCCGTGTTCGGTGTGGAGGGGTCACAGAACTCGAAAGAGGACTGACTTATGAGGTTGGAGCCATCAGGGAATGCTGAAGCACAAGGTGAAGGATTGGAGAAAAGCAGTTATTGAGGATATAAAGGGGATAGATCTCCCAAAAAATTACAATTCTGTCATCATTTACCTGAAAGACCTGTTTTTCTTGGAGCACAAAATTAGAAATTTTGAAGAATGTACTGGTCTCTTTTTTTTTTTCATGCAATTGCAATGAATGGGGACAGCTCTTGAAAGAGTCTTTGAGCTTCAAAACGGATGCAAACGCACCACAAACATATCAAATCAATTTATTGTCACTCAACCATATACACAAGGGCAACAGTGGGTGAAATTCTTGGGTGCAGTTCCAAGTAACATAGCAGTCATGACAGTGATGAGACAATTTACAATAAACATCACTTCTCACAACACAATTTACATATCTAATATACTCATAATTACACACAACACAATATACAAATAATAATATACAATGTACATTATACAATACACACAATATAGAACACACATACACAATAGATATAGAAAAGTATATATCCAATAAAAATTGTATATATAAAATATACAGTAGGTTGTATTGTGTTGTATTGACATTCAGGTTGATAGTCAGTTGTCAGTGTGTTGTTAAGAGAGAATATAATTTATGACAGTCCAGTGTAAGATTAATAAAGTGCAGTGCTGAAGTATTTTGATCGAGAGCGATCAAGAATTCAAAGGTTCGATTGCTTGGTGGAAGAAGCTGTCATGGATTCGGCTAGTGCGCTATATTCCAAGTCATCTGAACTCAACTGATAGCTTTGAGTGAGAAACAGACTGAAATTTAAGCCTTCGGTCTTAAGATGTTCACTGAAAATCTTGACATCCGAGTTTATGAGAGAAGTAGCGTTGCCCGAATTGTGAATGAATGTTCAGACTGGTTTGAATCAAAGTTCCTCAAAAGAACAATTCGTTCCTGAGCTGGCACTGAACTGGCACAGATGTTGAGACATCCAGTGATTAACAACTTAAATTTTGGTCCATTTCTCGCACAAAGCTATCATAAGGCTTCAGAAGACTTGGATTATTGCACACAAGTTGTATGGACCTCTTTTATGATAATTTAAATGGATAGTTCACCCAAAAATGAAAATGCTCTCATTTACTCACCCTCATGCCATCGCAGATATGTATGATTTTATTTCTTCAGCAGAACAAATACAAAGATTTCTGGAAGAATATCTCAGATCTGTAGGTCATAACAATGCAAGTGAATGGTGACCAGACCTTTGTAGCTCCAAAAATCACATAAAGGAAACATAAAAGTAATCCATAAGACTCCAGTGGTTAAATCAATTTAATAGGTGTGGGAAAGAAACCGATCAAAATCAAAGTACTTTTTTACTGTAAATGTCCACTTTCACATCCGAAATTGAAAGTTAAATTGGAGAGTAAAAAAAGGACTAAAATATTGTTCTGTTTCTCACCCAAACCTATTACATTGCTTTTGAAGATTTGGATTTAAAAACTGTAGTCATACTGATTATTTTTATGCTTCCTTTATGTGAGTTTTTGAGCTACAAATGTCTGATCACCATTCAATTACATTGTATGGACCAACAGAACTGAGATATTTTTCTAAAAATCTTCATTTGTGTTCTGCTGAAGAAAGTCATACACATCTGGGATGGCATGAGGGTGAGTAAATTATGAGAGAATTTACATTTTTGATTGAACTATCCCTTTAATGGTGCTTTTGCAACCTTTTTGAAGCATCAAAGCTGCAGTCCCCATTCATTGTAACTGGATGGAAAAGAGCAATCTGTACATATAAAACATTTTCCTTTTGTGTTCCACAGAGGAACTGGTTCAGAATGACATGAGAATGAGTAAATTATGACAAAATCATAAATTAAGTATTATGAATTTAAACACGAAACTGTTTGTTTATCAGTAAGTAAGGAATGGATTCTCACAGTATCACGGGCCTCACCTTGGCTTGATGATCCTGGCAACTCTCTTTTCACATTCACCCCAATGGAAAGGTCATCCTTGCTGGGCTCCTCTACCGCTTTACCTCCCAACGAGCTTCTCAGAGTGGGCAACAGCTGGTTCAAAGTGTCCAAATCACTACTGGGAAACTGCTACTCATGTAAACACAGTGGTAGAGTGGAAAAGTAAGCAAAGGTCATCAACATCAAAAGGCACAATAGTGCACATGAAAGACAAAGTTCAAGTGTGATTGCCTCAAATGAGCACAAGGGTTTGACAGATTAAGTATGGAGCAATAGAGTGTGCTGGGTGTTAAAAGCAACTTGTAACAGCTTCCCAGCAATAATAAGGGCCACAAAACACATTGTTAATGTTTACAATGCCTACACTTCCCTAGGAAATCAACCTATAAATGGTTTACTTGCTTGTCTCTGGATATTAAGCTGGGATATTTTGAAACAATTTCAACGTATCTTTAAAGGGATAGCTCAGCCAAAATTGAAAATTATCTTATCATATACTCACCCTCATGCCATCCCAGATGTGTATGACTTTCTTTTGCAGAACACAAATTAAGATTTTAGAAGAATCACAGTAATCCATAAGACTCCAGTGTTTAAATCAATATCTTTAGAAGGGTTATGATAGGTGTGGGTGAGATCAAAATGTAAATCCTTTTTACTCTAAATCTCCACATTAACTTTCACTTTCAGATGTAAAAGTGAAAGTTAAAGTGTAGATTTAAAGTAAAAAAGGATTTCAATTTGTATCTGTTTCTCCCCACACCCATCAGACCGCTTCCGAAGATATGGATTTAACCACTGGAGTCTAATGGATTACTACATGTTTCCTTTCAATGATCTTTGGAGGTACAAAAGTTGTGATCACCATTCAGTGCATTGTATGGACCTAGAGAGTTGAGATATTCTTCTAAAAATCTTTGTTTGTGTTCTGCTGAAGAAAGTCGCATACATCTGGAATGGCATGAGGGTGAGAAAATGATGAGAGAACTTTAACTTTTGGGTGAACTATACCTTTAATTTTACTGTGAGAAATTTCACTATTCAATATGATGCATCTCTGCCCAGATACAGAAACAGTGTCAGAAAAGGGCACTCAAAGTAAGTTTAGTTCATGAACTTATACAGCAATCACTATCTTGTTCATGATATGACGGATTACACATTACTCCAATTACAAATGTTTTACCTCCCAGAAGCCTTAACATAAAAAAGGATTACTTGTAAAAATAGATTTTCACCAAGGATGGCAGTAATACTTTACACTTGTAATCAGAATTTCAAAAAGTATCGCCAGAAGTTGGAAAGTCTTTTTCAACCACTAATACAGCAATTGATGAACTCCAGCAATAAAATTATCATCAGTTTGAATGGGGTATGAACATGGCAGAATAAAACAAAAACAAAACAAAAATCTGTTTACAGATGGAATATTTCTTAAAGTACAAACAAATAATAAGCAAGGATGGATGTAAATACCGGGCTGGGCCTGTCACTGGATTTAGGCGAGCAAGGTGTCGCAGGGCTTGCACAGATGGTGTTGGCTGCTGCAGCAGCTGCACAGGGCACGTTCTCTCTGCTTCCTTTCTTTTCTGACTTCACCTTGACCGTCTGGAGGCTGAGGGAGGCTGGAGGCGGTAGATCCTCCAGGTCCTTTTCATCTGTATCCAGCAGGAAACGCAGCAGCTGATGATCCTGCGGCTCCTTCCCCAGCGCCCGTGCTATGGCGCCGGGACTGGCCGGAGGCTCCTTCTTAATCTCTGGATCCTTGGCTGTGTCTGCAGGGCTGCTGTCCTGGAGCAGGCGATGCAGAATCTTGTGTCGCTCAGTCAGGCTGCTGTGAGAGGCCGGGCACTGGGCCACAGGCGAAGGACGGAGCAGGGAGGAGTCGTGTTTGGCTGTGCCCGTGCTGAGGTTAGCGTCCAAGAGCTGGTTGAGTTTGAGGTTGCCTAACGCAGCATTCTTAGGCTCGTCAGCCGATACTTCGGGTGGTTTGGCTGGAGGCTGACGTGCCGGAGAGCTGCTGGGAGTTGAAGTCTGTCGAGAGGGCAATGGAGAGGGGAGTGAGAAACCGACACCATCACCACTGGACTGCTGCCTGGTTAGACCGCCAGTGGGCGAGTGGATGCCAGGCACCGAGGGCGAAAAGGGGTGGCCGGGCATGCGAGGGCTGCTGGCCAGGCCCGGGCTGCCCCGTGGAGGTCGGGGCGACATGAATGAGGTAGGGGTGGCTGTGAGAGGACTGCCTAGTGGCGAGGGGCTGCTGACCTGCTGGGAGGGTACGACACGGCTTGGCGTCAGATAGCCAGGTGGAGTGGGTGTGAGGGGTCCAGGAGTGGCACAAGTGCCATTGCTGTTGTTGAGATGTAGGCTGAAGTCACTGGAGGGCTGCAGGGCAGGAGAGCGAGCAGGTGGGGCAGCAACAGATAGAAGGCTGGGGGTTGTGTTTTCCTGAGAGCTAGCAGTGTTGTGTTCCCTAAAGCAAATATATAAACTGTTAAGAGACCAAAGACCCAAAAGTGTCAGAGAATCAATATAGTATCATTCAAAAGTCATTATTTTGTGACAGTCTTAATAAATAAAAAAAATGTCATGGAAGAATGTTCAGAAACCCTAAAATGTATTTGGACACTTAAACCAAATATAAAAATGTATGTTATTGTATTAGATGATTAAATATCAAATCAAGGCCACTTGATTTGATATTTGATTTGATAAGTCTTTATTTATTAAGACTTATTATTTTCAAATAAAAGCCAAACTCACCTTTCAAGCAAATGTTTCACACACATTTGTTTATAAAAACAATAGATATAAATGTTAAAAATCAAATAAAAAGTAGGGGAACATGTCCAGAGTTAATGTGATAAACTCCACTGATCAGGTCACTGATACTCTTATCACCTACTGAAGCTTGGTATGAACTGTCTTCTTACATCCAATAAAGAATGACATTGAGACTGGTTGGTTTAAAAGTAATTGCAAAAAGGGCACAGAAAAGTAAGTGTTGTGTAAAAGTCTAGTCTACTTTGTTTGCAGATGTCACCTGTTTTGATATATTTTTATCTAATGCAGACAGTGCCTTAAAGGGATAGTTCACCCAAAAATTTAAATTCGCTCATGATTTACTCACCCTCATGCCATCCCAGATGTGTATGACTGAGATATTCTTCTAAAAATCTTAATTTGTGTTCAGCAGAATAAAGAAAGTCATATACATCTGGGATGGCAAGAGGGTGAGTAAATCATGAGAGAATTTTCATTTTATGGTGAACTATCCTTCAAATGTATGAAAATTTTTTGGGGCCACTGTATGAACTTATATGGTGAGGAGAGGTACCTGTCTATAGTGTGAATGCCCATGATGAAGGGTTGTACGTCTGGGTTTGGGGGGCAGCAGAATTTGCAGCGCGTCTGCGCACTGAGGGGCGTCCCATCACTGAGTGTGAAATGGTACAGAGGACTGATGGCTGTGCCGTGGGTCATCACTGTCAACATACACATACAGAGAGATCTGCGTTTATCAATCTGGTATATCAAATTTGCAAGGAACAAACATGAAACTAGTGAATCTCTGCAACAAGGTAATTCAAGTCCCCATGGACAATTTGAGTTGTGGATTTTAATCCATTTATATTAGCTTTAAAGCTATCTACAAGCAAGTGTATTCCTAAACGGCAAAAAAATTAACATTTATCAGATATACCACTGAAAATGTCGTTAATTTCCAGAAAAATAGATTACAATATTGATGACTCATTTTGCAGTACACCTGTACTGGATAAAAAAAAATAAGGAAGAACCTGGACAAAACTTTCGATTTCAATAGGAAATATATCAACATATTAGAGGTAGACTGATATATCGGTTATACCGATTAATCTGTGCTGATGGTTGCTTTTTGGAACTATCGGTTATCGGCAAAAATCTTTTTTTCATCTCTCCGTGTTCCACTGTGGCCGACACTGAGGTATTACTGTGTGACGAGGAGAAGGGCGTGGCCGGTCCGAGAGGATGCACACCCGGCACTGAGTTGCCCAATCAGCTGGAGAGAGATAAAGGAGGAGTCGGGGATGTCAGAGAGAGAGAGAGAAAGAGATTCACATGGCCGCTGTGTTTGTGTGTGTGTGTGTGTGTCAATTTGTTGTTATTTTTCAGTTCGGCGTTTGTGTTTCATAAAAGTCTTGTTAATTGTTAATGCAGCTCCCGCTTCCTCCTTTCCCGAACCTTGTTACATACAGTTAGAATGGTTTGGTTCAACAGCAACCAGAGGACATTTCTGTCCCCATGTGCACTTGCAAGCTGTAGTCTGGCTATTTATGGCAGTTTTGGAGCAGTGGTTTTTCCTTGCTGAGCAGCCTTTCAGGTTATGTCGATATAGGACTTGCTTTACTGTGGATATAGATACTTGTCTACCTGTTTCCTGCAGCATCTTCACAAGGTCCTTTTTTGCTGTTCTGGGATTGATTTGCACTATTCGCACCAAACTATGTTCATCTCTAGAAGACAGAATGCGTCTGCCTGAGCGTTATGATGGCTGTCTTGTCCCATGGTGTTTATACTTGCGTACTATTTTGTGGTACAAATGAACGTGATACCTTCAGGCATTTGGAAATTGCTCCCAAGTTTGAACCAGACTTATGGATGTCCACAATTTCTTTTATGAGGTCTTGGCAGATTACATTTTTATTTTCACATGATGTCAAGGAAAGAGGCACTGAGTTAAAGGTAGGCCTTAAATACATAAACAGGTACACCTCCTTATTCCAAAATAAGCACAGTTAACTTAGTGTATGTAAACTTCTGACCCACTGGAATTGTGATATAGTCAATTAAAAGTGCAACAATCCGTCTGTAAACAACTGTTGGAAAAATTACTTGTGCCATGCACAAAGTAGATTTAGGGCTGTCATTTAGTCCTAAATGACAAAACTATAGTTTGCTAATATTAAATCTGTGGAGTGGTTAAATATATATTTTTTTAATATACCTAAGTATATGTAAACTTCTGACTTCAACTATTCAGTATCCGTATATATACATGTATATAACTAGTCAAAATAACAAAAAAGAAAATAATACAAAGAAAACAAGTTAATATTCATTTATAAACAACACAATACTAATGTTTTAACTCAGGAAGAGTTCAGAAATCAATATTTGGTGGAATAACCTTGATTTTCAATCACAGCTTTCATGCATCTTAGCATGCTTGCTACCAGTCTTTCATATTGCTGTTGGATGAATTTATGCTACTCCTGGAAATACAAATTCAAGCAGATCGGCTTTGTTTGATAGCTTGTGGCAAAACAACTACCACCTGATCACATTCCAGAGATTTTCAATGGGGTTCAGTTCTGGAGATTGGGCTGGCCATGACAGGGTTTCGATCCAGTGGTCCTCCATTCACATCTTGATTGACATGGCTGTGTGGCATGGAGCATTGTCCTGCTGGAAAACCCCCAAAAAGACAAAAAGAATCTGCCCGATTCCAGTCTTGAAGCACCCCCAGATCATCACTGATCCTCCACCTGGTCGTCTAATGGTTAGACAGAGACCTGGAGAGGCCTTCAAACCACAGTATCTCGCACCCAATGTGAAATTTGGTCGAGGATCAGGAATGATCTGGGGGTGCTTCATCAAGGCTGGAATTGGGCAGAATCGTATTTGTGAAGGACAAATTAATCAAGCCACGTACAAGGTTATCCTGGAAGAAAACCTGGTTCCTTCTGTTCTGACAATGTTCCGTAACACTGAGGAATGGTTTTTCCCAGCAGGACAATGCTCCAAGCCACACAGACAAGTCAATCAAGGTGTGGATGGAGGACCACCGGATCAAGACCCTGTCATGGCCAGCTTAATCTCCAGACCTGAACCCCACTGTAAACCTCTGGAATGTGATCAAGAGGAAGATGGATGGCCACAAGCCAGCAAACAAAGCCTAGCTGCTAGAAGTTTTGCATAAAGTCAACCAACAGCAATGTGCAAGACTGGTAGAGAGCATGCCAAGACGCATGAAAGCTGTGATTAAAAATCAGGGTATTTGTACTAAATATTGATTTCTGAACTCTTCATAAGTTAAAACATTAGTTTTGTGTTGTTAAAAAATTAAAAAAAATTCTTAAAGAGGTCCTGAAATGTCACGCAATAGGAGAAAGGTGTCTAGAGTTGTTCCTGGGATGCTACTCAGCCTTAAAGACTCTGATTAGGGTAACCATTGATGATGGGCTAAATTTCACAGACCACATTTCAAAAAACTGCAAGATCATGTAGATTTACACTCTACAATATCAGGAAGATAAGACCCTTCCTCTCTGTACATGCCACACAACTGCTCGTTCAGTCCCTTGTCATAACTAGACTGGACTACTGTAACGCTCTCATTGCAGGCCTTCCTGCATGTGCTATTAGACCTCTCCAAATGATCCAGAATGCAGCAGCACGTCTGGTCTTTAATGAGCCTAAGAGAGCACATGTTACACCACTCTTTGTCTCTCTCCACTGGCTGCTGGTTCATACACGTATTCAATTCAAGGCCCTGATGCTGGCATATAAAACAGTCACTGGGTCTGCTCCAGCATACCTAAAAACATTTATGCAGAGCTACGTTCCCACCAGAAGCCTGCGGTCGGCTAAGGAACGTCGCCTTGACGTACCAAAACAAAGAGGCACCAAAACACTTTCCCGGACTTTCAGTTTCATCATACCACGGTGGTGGAATGACCTTCCCAACTCAATCCGGGAAGCTAACTCACTCTCTATCTTCAAAAAACGGCTAAAAACACATCTTTTCCAAAAGCACTTAACCAGTCACTAAAAAAAAAATAAAAAATTATTTACATTTCTTGTTGCACTTAAATCTGTTTGGTGTACTATTCTGATGATAGTGTACCACTGTCTCCCTAAGATGATTCGCTGATGTTCTTCCTCTTTTGTAAGTCGCTTTGGATAAAAGCGTCTGCCAAATGAATAAATGTAAATGTAAATGTAGGGTAGGGGCCGGGTAAGGGCATCTCCTGCATGCCAGGAACAACCCCAGGCACCTTTGTACAAATGGCGAAACTTCACAAATGTTTTCCCCCACATTCTGTGGTTAAAATTGGCATATAAACATTATTAAGAGGTTCACGCTTGATTCAATAGCACATCCTAGCACAGAAACTGATAGTGTGGAGCTGTGCATGATTTTTCATTATGTGAGATGCATGTCCTGGGCACAATAAACACAGGACTGGATTTACTGTACAGAGAATGGAGACTTCACTCGCAATTACTAAATCAGGCGCACTACAGATTTGGGCAAGCTGCTGTATCTCTTCAAATTGAAATGTGTGAGCGTTTTCGGGCAATGTGAACCACTGTCAAAAGCGAAACCGCTTTTGAGAGACCTAGCATGTACGCGATAGAGACTGAAGGGCCTGACCATTCAACAAGATGCAGACAGGTACTGTATACTTACAGAGAAAATAACAGTTTTGAGATTTTTAACCTTAGCAAATTAAACATTAGCATTCAACATGTTTTATATCTATAAGTATAGTGTCTAATAATGCACTGGCAATGCACTTGCCACAAAGTTTCTCTTGCCAATAAAGTTTAATATGAATTCAATCTGCCCACACTATTAAAAAATCTAAATGGAAAATGGCAGAACATGACCAATGATTTTATGGCATGTATACATATACTTACATCAAAAAATAAAACCTATAAAAAAGTGTCTAAAAAACATTTTAACATGTACATATTTAAATAAATAAACTAAATGATGACTAACCAATTTCTAGCAAGTTCTATTTTTTTCTTCTTTTTTCTCAGAGGACGAATCTCAGTCGCCACCACGTCTGAGACCATCAATACGCGCCTCTTATCACGTAGCTTGTTGAGCGCGTTACTGCGGAGATGTAGCATGTGTGGAGGCCCACGCTGTTCTCCGCGGCATCCACGCACAACTTATCACACGCCCAGCCAAGAATGAGAACAACTCATTATAGCGACCACGAGACGGTTACCCCATGTGACTCTACCCCTCCCTAGCAACCGGGCCAATTTGGTTGCTTAGGAGACCTGGCTAGAGTCACTCAGCACGACGTGGATTCGAACTCGCGACTCCAGGGGTGGTAGTCAGCGGCAATAATCCCTGAGCTACCCAGGCCCCCCTCTTGCAAGTTCTTTGAGACAAAGTATATGTAAATAAATACATATTTATGATTTTTTTTTTACATTTGTTGTAAAACTGAGCGATTCATTCGTTTTTCATTGCAATAGAGCCAAGTCTCCATTTCCAAAGATTCACCTGTGTTTCAGGCTTGTTCATGGTTAAAAATGCCATGTAATGTGCTAAAGGTTTTCTGGTTATTATTGGGAATTTCCTTAAATAATAAGCTGTATCTGAGATGTTGGACTCTTGTAGCCACTGTGTCTGTGCCTGTCATAGTAAGGAAAGACAAAAATTTGTAAAATGTTTTTTAATCTATTGGCCGATTAATCGGTTATCAGCCTTTTCCACTACTTTAGTTATCGGTATCAGCAAAATCCACTATCGAGCGACCTCTACAACACATGACAGAAAACTGTGCTCACCAAGCAAATTAATGGAGTTTCTAAGCTACAAATTAAAATGAGAGCAAATCATAAAGCAAATAATAATAATTTAAAAAAAAAACATTCCAAGACCCTCTCTAGGGTAAAGAAAAGCAAGGTATGGCCATTAATGGTCATTAAGTACTATTCATAATAAAGGCTGGAATGGAGGTCCCCATGCTCACCCTCATGAAGCAGCTTCTTGGCATGGGAGGGCTCGTTGCCCTGAGGCTGGAAGAACGCGTAGATGCACTTCCTGACCAGGTCCTCCCAGCCTTGTCGGCCTGTGGCCCTCAGAGCACCCGTCTCAATCGAGATGATTTTCCCTGCACACATACACCCCCACAATGTAAGATCATTAGCTTCTTTCAACAACTCTAACGATTGGAGAAGAGGATGCTTTTCAAATACCAGATAAACAAAACTTTTGCATTTTCTTGTGCAAGAATAGAAAAAGGACATAGTTTCGATCTGCATTCAGACCGTTTGTAATTCTTTCTGCCAGTCGTTGATAAGAGGCAATTGTAAGGCCTTTGTAATGAACTCCATTGTGAACCTTGCATGATTGGAGCACCATGTAAGCTCAATAATATCATAAATAAAATCCATTAGTTAGTAAGCAGTAAAACCTGTTCTCTCATCAGTGAAAGAAGCGATTTTAGAAACACAGGCTTAGTTTAAGTAAATTTCAGCAATAGTTTTAAGAGCTGGAGTTTAGTTTAAATTTTTTGGTCATAAGTAGCCAGTATTTACAGTTAAGGGTTTTTTTTTTTTTTTTTTGAGTAAACGACAACATTGTCAGTGTTTAGATGCACATATAACATAAACAAGACCTTTGAGGAAAGAAGTCGTGCCTGTATTTAACCAGAAATCACAATTACAGACTAAAGCATTTACATGATATTTTAAAAAGAGGAATTCTTGTTTTAGTCTGACTTAAATATGTAAACAAAGTTTATCACTATCCCAAAAAGTTTTTAAATCAATGTATTTCATCTTATGCCAAGTTTACACTACACGATTTTAAGCCCAATTTTCGCTAGCCAACAGTTTTGTGGAATTGTGTGCAAATCGGAGCTCGCTCCCGTGAGCAACGATCGCAATGTATGAACTATCAAAGACGCGATTTGAGAGAAGTGCAGACGCATCACCGATGTCAGCGAGATATCTAGAATATTAAATATCTGGACCTGTCTGCGATTTCAAATCGTGTAGTGTGAAATATGTTTTGACTGAATACAACAGCAGTGTTAACCTACAGCTAATGAGAGAGCAAGATACAGGGCATGGGATGTTTCAGTGGGAAGAGTCCTGATGTACCTGCAACAGAACATCATCTAGCATGGCTGCGGTATCAAGAAACTCTCATTGGACCGAAGAAATGGAGGAAATATTTTTGGAACATCGGCAGGAGCACCAGTGCCTATTTGATGTTTCCTCTGAACTGTACCACAACCGGGTGTAGAAAGAGAATAGTTGGAGAGAAGTTGCCAATTCTCTTGGACAGTCAGGTAAGCAAATAGGTAGGTTTTTTAGTTGGAGGTAGTCTTTCATATTGTACCCAAATAAAATACATGATGCCTTGAGGCGATTAAAACATACACATCATATTCTGAAATTAATAACATACGATCATGTATTTGTTTTCGTATCTCATATCACTTTTCTTGTGTACTCTGTTGTGAAACGTAATTTGGAGTCTAGGCAGAGTCGTCTGGGATTCATCAATAGTGAAATGTCTTGTAATATGTTCACCCCAGTCGTGGATTCATCATGTAATTTGAAAACGACTTCAGTGACAAGACAGACAGTTTTGTAATATGAACGGTACTACAATCCGACGTCTTTGAAAGTTGTGTAGTGTGTAGGAGCTATTAGTTTATGATGGTGTATTTATAATGAAAGACTACCTGTAGGGTCCTGCTTGGTGATGAAGGACTCCGTACTGACAGGGATTGGTGGTGGACGGGGCATTCGGCATGCTATACAGATCAAACAGCTCTGCAGGTCTGTGGACAAAAGAAATGACAATGTGATTTTGGAAAAAGGAGTTCAGCAGATTTCCCCCAAAACCAGCACAAATAATGAATAAAAAAAAGAAAGTAAAAAACTAAAAATCTACAGATTGGATCTCTGATCCATCAGAGTAAAGGAGCCTTGTGTACATAAAAACTCATGATTGATGCAATCAGTTTTTAGTTGTGTCAACGAACAAGTTCATGCATGTATGTGCCAAGCACAAAACATCAGCAAATAATGACATTAGTGACATTAGTTTCATTACAATCCCTGCACTAAGCTAAATATTTAGGTGGGTATGAATTTATGTGTGAGTGTGTGGTCTCACCCTCGCCCTCCTCCTGCACTGCTCTGGGCTGAGAGACCGTGAAGCACTGCATGAGCTCGTACTGTTGCCGGGCCTCCTGATTATCTGAGTCAACCTCGTCTGGAGGCCTTTTCAGTAATCTGCAGTTAAACGTGTGGCTGTTCCTCCGGCCTTGCTCCTGAGGCCACGGCACACCGTTCACTGGAAACGCGCACAAATAAGCAAGGTAAGGTAAGCAAGAGATAAAGACCGCCTGAGTGTCACTGCATGCTAAATTAATAGAAGTTGAATTTGATCCTTTCTGCAAATATTAAGAGGCATCATAAACAAAGAGCAATTAGCTGACTATGGCACAACTCTTTGTAGCTGCTTTTACAATTTAAAAGAATAATTCACCCCAAAATTCTCTCATTATTTACTCACCCTCATGCCATCCCAGATGTGTTTGACTTACTTTCTTCAGTAGAACACAAATTAAGATTTTTGGAAGAATATCTAAGCTCTGTAGGTTCATACAATGCAAGTGAATGGTGACCAGAACTTTGAAACTCCAAAAAGCATATAAAGTCAGCATAAAATGTATGTATTATGACTCCAATCATTTTTTCTGTGTCTTCTGAACAGACCAAAATATAACCCATTTTTTACAATAAATCTTGGTGTCTTTGGCGATCATGATTTTAAGCTTTATTACACTTCCTAGCTCCTACTAGTGCTCTGTGCATCAATCTTAAAATCATGATCTTGAGAATGCAAAGGTAATTTGTACAATAAAAAAGGAGTTACATTTTGGTCTGTTCTCACCCAAAATCAATTAGACTGCTTCAGAAGACATGGATTAAACCACTGGAGTCAAATGTATTACTTCTATGATACCTTAATGTGCTTTTTGGAGAGTAAAAGTTTTGGTCACCATTAACATGCATTGTATGGACTTACAGATCTGAGATATTCTTCAACAAATCTTTTTGTTCTAAAGAAGTAATAAAGTCATAAAAATCTGGGATTGCATGAGGGTCAGAAAACAGTGAGAGATTGTTCATTTTTAGGTGAAATATTCCATCATTATTTACTCAACCAGTCAATCTCATGTTTTTTTTTTTTTTTTTCAAACCTACATGACTTTCCTTCTTATGTGGAAGACAAGATGGGAATTTTCCTGTCCACTCTTTTTTTAAATAATAAAAGTGAATGAGGACTGGAGCTCTCAAGCTTCGAAATGCATATACCCCGAAACACCATAGAAGTCCATACCATTTTGTGATACTGACCACAAAATCTCTACATAATTCTTCTTTTGAATCAGATTTTATCAATTAAATGTTTGATCCAGTTCACAAAACCGATCTTAATGATTTGTTCTTGAATCAGACTGATCCAGTTCTCAGGTCCTGATTCACTCAATAATCTGTTTAACAGCCCACTAGATGGGAAGATCGTCAAGTAATCACAATTTAAATTTTGGTCTGTTTTTCATATTAAGATGCTGAATGAATTCAGAAGACTTGGAATATAGCACACAAATCGCAACACTTTTATGATACATTATACTTCCATTGTGCTATTGTCATTTTGGAATCCCAGTCATAATTCCTTTCCATATTATGGAATAAAATGGCCAGGATATTTTTCAAAAATCGACTTGCTGTGTTCAACATAAGAAAGTCAAACAAGTTTGGAACAACATGAGGGTGAGTAAAGGACAGAATTTTCATTTCAAATATCCCTTTAAAATGTACAAAATGTTTCAGTGTGACTATATGCATAGCATGGTCTAAGAGATTCTAAAACTATCTATTTGCTCTCACTGTGACCTTCCTCATGGAGATACTCACCAAGGCTTTTGGGTAGCAGGTTACGTACAAACTCGTTGTGATCTCCCACGTGAAGGATGCTGTAGACGCTGGAGGTCATCAGCTCTTCCTGGGTGTAACCCAGATAACTGGTAACGTTCTTAGACACAAACACAACACGCCCCTCACGGTTCACGACGAAAAAGAAGCCATCCAGGGCCTTGAGGAATAGGCAGGGAAGAGCAAGGGAAGGAAGATAAGACAGAAGATAAAAGACAAGTGAAGAAGTTAAGCGTATACCTTTGAAAAAATGGACACCCAAAGACAACAGCCACAATAACATCCATGGGAACTGGGCTGGGCTGACAATGTCATATGAGGCCAGAATACAAATTCAGGTGTACAGCATACAACCTCAATTTCAGAATTTTTCAATGTATAAACAGCCCAAAAAGTCTGATGTACCTCCAAGAGGAGTGGCCCAAGGGCCTCCTTCTCCACCATGCCCTGACTGCTGGACAATATGTCACTCTTCTGCGCCTCATCAACTGGAGACATCAGAGCTGCTTTCTCTGCGAACACACAAAGACCACTTTCAAATCCCAAGCCACCGGACATTTCAATATGTCTGCATGAATCTAAGGCTGGATTTAAATGCACTTGCTGTTTGTTGCACTGTAAAAAAAACATACACATACACAAGAAACGTGCATCATCTCACGATTGTCCTCCTTCCATCTGCTGGATTGGGTGGATGAAAGCTACTCAACAGAAGCCTCTCCAAGACTAATGTGAGCAAAGTGGTACTTTTGGATGGAGGCCAATTGCAAAAGTGCAATGAGCACTCTTAAGAAAAGCTTGACACAGAAGAGTCACAATTCGGTCACTCCCATCCAAGTTAGACTCAAAGAGCTGATATAAAGTGTCAATGATTTTTCTGCAGCCAAACTACTTATCCTTCCTTTTCCTCTTTAGATCAAAGATTCTGAAGGACCATATGAGAACATGGCTCAGTCCAGGAGCTGAAGACAAGAGAGGACGAGTTTGTTTGTTTTGGATTTGATTCTAATGGGGCTTTTCCACTGCACGGAACAACTCAACTCGACTCTGCTCTGCTCTATTTTGGGGGTTTTCCACAGTGGATAGTGCCTGGTACTTTTTTTTGTATCACCTCGGTTGAGGTTCCAAGCAAGCCGAGCCGATAATAAATGTGATATTAAAACCCTGCAGCTCACTGATTGGTCAGAGAGAATCGTCTTTTGTCACTACCAGCGTCAATGGATTTGTGATACGGGACCTCAACCTGCTAGTTTTAAAGTTAGCAACAGCTATAGCAGTATAATTTGTTCACGCAACATTCAAATTGTAAAAAGAAAAGGTTGTGCACAAAACCACGCCATGGTCAATAAACAAGGTGCAGACGTTCCTCTCGTTAGCGATGAATGAAAAAGTCTTTCAAGAAGTGTCTCATCTGGTGGCTGCACACAGCTACTACCGGACCTACCAACAGTGTAGGGGAAAGTTAAAAAAAACCTTAAAAGTACAGAACCATCAAGGAAAAGTGGAAGGAGTTCGACCAAATGAACGCTATCTAGACCAGCGAGCAATGGGAGGGAGAGTGCCCTGGAATCGGCCACGACGTTGTTGGTGTTCACGGTGGAGGATGGTAAGTTTTGTTGCGTTAACTCTATACTCTGCTTGAAAGCTTCACTTTATTTAGTTCACCAGCTACTGGAAAGCTTGCTTCTAAAACAACCAGGCCAATGTAACTGTTACAATTGTGTAAAATCACCATGCAACAACTCCTTCATGCAGCAAAATGAGTGAGTAGCTAACAGCTAGTGGTTGTGTTATTGTTTATGGTCAGTAATATTTGTGTCGCGTTTAAGACAATGTCACTGCAGTAGAGGCGGCGCAACTATGACAATCAGACTTTAATCCCACCCACGTTGTGGCGGCACTAAACAGCAGTGGAAAAGCAAACTGAGAAAAGTAAAGCGAGTAGAGTCGAGTCGAACTGTAACATGCAGTGGAAAGGCTAAATTTAGATCAGAGCTTTTGCATGTGCTGTATTTACATACATAATAGCAAAGTAGCTCTCACTGAGGAACTTTTGCAGAGTACACATAATGAAATAAATCTGGTTGGTTGCATTTGGAGCTTTGAAACATAAAATTTTTAAATGAGGTCAGTCTGGCTGGAGGGGACAGGAATTGTGGATTGCTGGATTATACAGAGCACATTCTACCCAAGTACACAAACACTGATGCAAAAGCTTAGATCAAAAGAAATGCATTGCTAGGGCACTGTCTGACTATACATCCTGAAAATGTATACATCTTCAAATGTATGAGCCATTAAGTCATATGTTGTCCAGAAATCTTGCAATAAACATGTCAACAGTTTACCTAATTTGCTCAGCTAGATTCTCTTCCAACTGATGCTCAGTAGTTGACCTTCAGAGAAAAATGACCACAGAAGAAGACAGCTCACGCAAATGCCCAGTATATCGCCCCCTGTTGCAATGCGAACTGAATTGCAATCTGACAATCAAAATTAACGATGCGATGCATGAGATTAGGTAGTAGGTTTGGGAACTGACAACAGGTTCTCCATTTTTCTAAAAATACTGGAACATTATGATTTTCATGACGTTTCGCCAACGTGCAAGTTTCCACCGATGCAGACTGAACACCACAATAAAATACTCTGGCAATGTTTCCTACAGTGAAATTTAGTGGCGGCAACACTGCCCGACTACTGAATCTACAGTGTTAAACACAGCACGTTGAATGTAGCCCCATTCCCACATGGGAATTTCTTTTGTCTCAGGCCATTAAGCAACCACCTAGCAACCACCACCCTAGCATTGTGGATACTAGTTTTGCACGATCAAACACCACTCATACTTCCTTTAGAAAATGCTAAATTTCCAGTTAATATTTACATTCTGGTCCTGAACAAAATAAGGATCGCCAAGTGAATGAATTACTATCAGTTATACTCCATCCTGAAAATGGTAGTGATTTGAAATGTGAATACTTTAAGCAATTTCACCCAGTCATTCAGAGCAAACAAAGATAATGGCTGCTGGTTTTCATGACCTTAGTCATCAGAGTTGTGCTCTGACTTCATTCTTTAGGTTTCAAATTGTATTGTGAAAAAAAAAAAATTAAAAAAAAAAATCGGACTGTGATTTTAATCAGACCGCAACTACATTGTGCACATGCACTGAAAGGCGGAGGTGACTCGCAACATGTATTACTGGCACTTGTTCTACAAACAATACCCCATAATGACAACAAGAAAGAACTTTGTTTGAAATCTTTGCAAATTTATAAAAAATAAAATAAAAAAAATAATCACATGTACATAAGATTTCACAGCCTTTGCTCAATACTTTGTTGAAGCACCTTTGGCACCAATTACAGCCTCAAGTCTTTTTGTCAATGATGCTACAAGCTTGGCACACCTATTTTTGGGCAGTTCCTACCATTCTTCTTTGCAGGACCTCTCAAGCTCCATCAGGTTGGATGGGGAGCGTCGGTGCACAGACATTTTCAGATCTCTCCAGAGATGTTCAATTGGGTTCAAGTCTGGGCTCTGGCTGGGCCACTCAAGGACATTCACAGAGTTGTCCCGTAGCCACTGCTTTGTTATCTTGCCTGTGTGCTTAGGGTCGTTGTCCTGTTGGAAGATGAACCTTCCAGAGTGCTCTGGAGCCGGTTTTCATCAAGGATGTCTCAGTACATTACTGCATTCATCTTTCCCTCAATCCTGACTAGTCTCCCAGTTCCTGCCGCTGAAAAACATCCCCACAGCATGATGCTGCCACCACCATGCTTCACTGTAGGGATGTTATTGGCCAGGTGATGAGTGATACCTGGTTTCCTCCAGACATGACGCTTGCCATTCAGGCCAAGAAGTTCAATCTTTGTTTCATCAGACCAGAGAATTTTGTTTCTCATGGTCTGAGAGTCCTTCAGGTGCCTTTTGGCAAACTCCAGGTGGGCTATCAAGTGCCTTTTACTGAGGAGTGGCTTCTGTCTGGCCACTCTACCATACAGGCCTGATTGGTGGAGTGCTGCAGAGATTGTTGTTCTTCTGGAAGGTTCTCCTCTCTCCACAGATAAATGCTGGAGCTCTGTCAGAGTGACCATCGGGTTCTTGGTCACCTCCCTGACTAAGGCCCTTCTCCCCGATCGCTCAGTTTGGCCGGGCGGCCAGCTCTTGGAAGAGTCCTGGTGGTTCCAAGTTTCTTCTATTTACGGATGATGGAGGCCACTGTGCTCATTAGGACCTTCAATACTGCAGAAATTGTTCTGTACCCTTCGCTGTGCCTCGATACAATCCTGTCTCGGAGGTCTACAGACAATTCCTTGGACTTCATGGATTGGTTTGTGCTCTCACAAGTTATCTGTGGGACCTTATATAGACAGGTGTGTGCCTTTCCAAATCATGTCCAATCAACTGAATTTACCACAGGTGGACACCAATCAAGTTGTAGAAACATCTCAAGGATGATCAGTGGAAACAGGATGCACCTGAGCTCATGGCAAAGGCTGTGAATACTTATGTACATGTGATTTTTTCGTTTTTTCAAACAAGAAAGATTTCAAACAAACTTTTTTCACGTTGTCATTATGGGGTATTGTTTGTAGAATTTTGAGGAAAATAATTAATTTAATCCATTTTGGAATAAGGCTGTAACATAACAAAATGTGGAAAAAGCGAAGTGCTGTGAATACTTTCCGGATGCACTGTACTTATGTATTTCAGAATTAGCTGCTAGAAGTGCTACAGATTACATAGTTGGGCAGTACCTGCCGATGAAAAAATAACACTCAAAGTAAAATAGTGCTGAATTTTAATACAAAAATAAACAGTACTGACTGAACCATGAAAATGTATTGTACTTTTTTAAATTAAATATATATATATATATATATATATATATATATATTTATATATATATATATATATGAACTAATATTCCAATTTAAAAAAGTATTTTTTAAACTGATGTTGTATCCTTAGTCCACAAGAGAGCACAATAACTAAATAAACCATTCAGCACCGTTATATTACTGCATAGAACATTCCTATCCTGGCTGTTTAAAAAAAAAAAAAAAAAAAAAAAAAGAGCATCTCATTTTCAACTAATGTGCATAAATTAAATAAATATATAGTTTAATCAATACATATTCTCAATTGTTAAGTCAAAAGTAAAATGAAGGTGGAAAATGCTTTAATAGACAGTTGACATGGTGTTACACATGCACTGATTCCTACTACTCAGGCTCAAGCTTCATAATAACACAGAAATAACTTATTCAGTACTGTTGTATGTACAGTACCAATATTTACAGAAAGCAGTGGTATTCGGCTGAACTCAGTGGTAAAGTGGCTCAGGTTATAAGCCCAGGCCAGGGGCTGTTCAAACAGACAGATTACAACAGACTGGAACCGAACACGAGGATCTCGTGACGCACATTTTCAAGTTAAACATCTTTCCTGGCAAAGCATTTAAACAACTCATTGCTTAATCTGAGAAATGCTTATAAGAGAGTAGGACGCAACAGCCAATGACCTCCACCAATTGTAAGGGGCTGTTCATACCAAACGCTTTTGCAACCATCCATTTGTATTTCTATTGCATATTCTCATTACTGAAAACCGGCTTTGACTCAAGCACCACAGTGTTAGGGGTGGAGTGTGTCCACTGCAAACTCGCATTCAGATCTGCCTCCATTCCGCTATGCAATGCCCATATTTTCACAATCCAATCAACAACCAATGGATAAACTCAAATCTCTGCCATAAATGTTTTTCTTGTTGGATAAGCTGTTTCACTCAGAAATACTTTACAATATGCAAGTTGGTCACAATTTCTGTTGCATGCCGACTTTAATAATAATCACTCATTTCACTAATTTTCACTCATATAGCACAGAGGTTCCAGCATCTATCGGTCAAGTGGCATTTAAAGGATCATGGTGTATATATAACAGTAAAGAAACAATAGACTTCTTAAAATGTTTGTGCTATCTAGTGCCTGCTCAACTAATATGTGGACCCCACAGACTTCTGACAATGGCAGATGATTTTCTAGATCTTTGGTTAAACACCCCCTTTGCTTATGTGATATCAAATATTTCTGGGGATCCTTATTTTGCCATGAAACGAAGCCCCTTTTGTTCGGTCTGCAAATCATACGATTTTTACCACTGTCAAAATGACCAAAATGACCAAGTGCATGTTCTGAATTACTTTCAAGTGTGAGATAACCGTTCCACAAAGTGCCTCATTGTAACTTTGATTTTTGCTTTTTAAGAAAAGGAGGGATGAGTCTAAATATATTTTTGTGCTAATCAACGTTTTTCCATAAATGTTGTTGATTGAGCTTAACTTGTATTGAACCTGGAATATTTCTTTAATGAAATCATTTATTTTCAATGATATAGACATGGTTTCTGTGCAAGGTTCTTTAATGCAATACAATCAAAGACTGGTACTGGCTATGCCAATTAAATTAATACTACATTTGTTTTGTTTAAGGTCAACAATAAAGCGTTTCCCCCCCAAAAAAAACAATGTAAAAAAAAGATAAGTAAAGGAGTTTGGGTCACAAGGACTATATTCAATTCAAGGTCTCACTGATTGTTCTTGGAAAATATTTAACCATTGAGAGGACTTCCCAACCAGACCTTTTGAGAAATTGGTTTAAAACTCGCTAAAGTCTGTCGATGGGATGGGCTGACAAACAGCTCTATGAAAATATTGCTTTTTCTCCCCTTTTTGTAACCCAAAAGTATAATAGTGGACCACTATCCACTATTATTATAAGCAAAGGAAAAGAGCTGTTTGGACATTCTTGCTAACATCTTTTTATCACTGAATAAAAATAAAATAATTGGACAGACACGAGGGTAAATAAATGATGACAAAAGCAGAAGCTCAAAAATACATCACTAGGGCTAAGTGCATCTTGGAGTACTCAGACATACTATGTGTTCATATTATTTTATGGCTTTTACCAAAAACTCTGATCAGTTACTGATTAAAACAAACCCAAGAGGCAAGCAAATAAACACTTGCTCTGGGCCCCCAAAAAATATCTCATAAAAGCCCAGCACTACCCATTTAAAATCTCTTAAAAGGAGTAAGAAGGCAACCAGTTCCCACCACTGTGATTTGAAAACATTTCAACAAAAATAAAACCAAATTTGTTGTTTTTCACAATTTTGCCCTCATTTATCTTTCAGCTGATTGAAGGATCACAAGATGCCAATATACAAACCAATCCTCATTCAGTCAATCATGTCCTAACTGTGAGGTGAAAGGAAGTACTAGTATGCAGCCCATGTGTAGTCCCAACAGAAGATCACAGACACTGGCTACTCACCCTGCTCACGCCGTTTGATCTGCTGGATCTGGTCCACGGTGCTCTTTAAGATGTGGCATTTGTCCGGCTTCACATTCAGGCTGGCAATGTCGTTCATGTTGGCCGACAGCAGCTCAGCCAGTTCGTCAATGTAGCGGCATTCCAGCTCTCGCCGTCGCTTCTCCACACTACATGTACACAAACATAAACAATGAGAATTGTACATTTAAGAAGACTACAGATTATTGCAAGCTAGAGTAAGCACTAAACTTGAGAATAACTCTGCATTAGCACTCACTGAAAAAATTTTAATCAAATGTCAAAAATGTACAAATAAAATGCTATCGCTAACAATTTTCTGTTTCCTAACCAGGTGCAATATGACCGGTTTCCAGCAAGAAGCAATTTTTGAAAAACAATATTCCTATGTGCCGTGACACAATCACAGTCAAACAAAGTATTTAACTCTTATGTTGTGTTCAGGTCATTTTGAACCAGATACAGTTTTTTTTTTCTCTAACAAATATTTTTGTTACTTAATCCAGCTGGAATAAAATTCCTTGACTTTGTTCACATATGTTTTCTGAAAATGCACACAAAAACTGACAATTTTCTTTAAATTCTTTTTGGTTTTATTTCACTTCTTTACACTTGTAAAAGAATGGATTGGACTACAAAATACAGAAATATTAAGTGTTCAGGAGCATCCCAATCCTTTAGATGAGCACAAATGGGGATGTGTGTTTGCACAGACAAAGTCCTCAGACATGTGCACACACAACACACACAAACTCACACAATGTGTAGGTTTTTTTAATTTCTCCCCAATTTGGAATGCCCAATTCCCAATACGCTCCAACTCCTCGTGGTGGCGGTATTGACTCGCCTCAATCCGAGTGTTGGTGGATGAATTTCAGTTGCCTCCGCATCTGAGACGTCAACCCGTACATCTTATCATGTGGCTTGTTGCATTACGGTGACCACAAGGAGGTTAAGTCAACGTGACTCTACCCACCCAAGCAACCAGGCCAATTGGTTGCTTAGGAAGCCTGACTGGAGGGACCTACACAATATTTGGCAGGTGGTTTTAACCTTGTGGCTGATCGATGTATATATGGCCATATCCACCAGGTTTATAACAACAGTAATATAATATTCCAAGTACAAAATGACTGAAATTAATATTTCAATAGCCCAACCTTAAAGAGAATAACAAACGGTTCTCCCTTCCTGTGCTGGCTTATGAACAACCAATTGTGCTGGGAGAACAAAATAAACAAAAGAAAAAAGAAAAAAGGCCAGCCTGCTGACGTTCCAGATGTTATGATGTTTTTAAAGCCTTGAAGTGGTCAAGTTTGGCACAGAGGCTGAGTAGGCATTCTGCAAAGCCTAGGGCCTGAATTATTCATGATGCTCAGAGAGCACGCCAATCACAAACAGTCCCTGAAAACTAGCAGCACCCCGACTTCATCCAGCTCAGCATTTTACCACCTGATCGAGAAAGGATTCTTCAGCTAGACAGACTTAACTACCAAGAACTAAAAGTCTCTTTAAAATAGGTCAGTTTGCATGGCAGCCATACTGGTAATGCAAGTGCAGCTCCTACCTTTGAATGGGGAAATACTGATCTCTCTAATACTGATGGTAAAAGTTGTTACAAAAACATATTTCAAATGGTCAATAAAATCTGAACACTAGTATGATAATATTTACTTTATTTGCTCAAATCAGTTATGTAGAACACAAATGAATATTTTTGAATATCTCACTCTGTAGGTCCATACAATCCAAGTGGATAGTGATCAGCACTTTAAAGCTCCATAAAGCACAGAAAGCCGAGCAAAAAGTAATCCACGCGACTCCAGTGATTCAATTTAGAGGTCGACTGATATATTGGTTTTGCTGATTATTTAGCACCAATAACAGATTTCTGGAACTATCGGTTATCGGCAAAAAAACGTCTCAAAAATACATGCAAGTCATACCCAAATATTTAAATGCCACGATTGTTACCATCTATTAATATCTATTTGCATTAGTTTATATCCAACTGGTCAAGTTTATGCATTTGTTAGATAGCTAAATTTATTTAAAGCTAGTGTCCTGAGAAAGCAAATTAATATCTTCAAGCAGTCGAGAGAAAAGTATAAACAAATCAGAAACGCATCGGATTTCAATTAAATTTTTGATCCTCACTGTAATACAATGACTTCAAATTGATCACATTCTTGCGCTAAAAAAGGCTAGACACAGCACAACAAATAAAGTTTAACAGAAAGCAGGTTTCTGAATATGCTTTTGAAGTTATTTTTAATTAGACACAGCACCTAGAAAACAGCGCAAGATGCTGAATATACAAAAATAAAGGGAAACAAAGACGTACATCTAGAGCATTTACATAGAAAAACAAATGGATGGTTGAAAAAGTGTGAACAGCCCCTTCAGTTGGTGGAGATCTTTGACCATTGCGTCTTGCTCTCTTATAAGCATTTCTCAGATTAAGCAATAAATTGCTTAAATACTTTGTAAGGAAAGATGATTTAATTGAAATTGTGTGTCTCGAGATCCTTGCGTTCGGTTCCAGTCTGCTGTAATCCAACTGTTTGAACAGCTCCTGTCTTGGGCTCATAGTCTGAGCCACTTCACCACTGAGTTCAGCCGAATACCACTGCTATCTGTGAATATTGCTACTCTACATACATGTACTGAATAAAAAAAAAATAAAAAATGGTATTTCGCTGTTATTATGAAGATTGAGTCTGGAGTAGTAGGAATCAGTGCAAGTGTAACACCATGTGAACTGTCTATTGAAGCATTTTCCCCTCTCATTTTACTTTTGACTTAACATTTGAGAATATGGACAGACTAAAACTTTTTATTTATTTATTTTATGCAGATTAGTTTTTAACAGCCAGGATAGGAATGTTCTATGCAGTAATAAAAAGGTGCTGAATGGTTTATGTATTTATTGCGCCCTCTTGTGGCCTAAGGAAACAATTTCAATTTAAAATTGGCAAGTACTGCCCAACTTAGTTATAGGCAGGCCAGCTGACAGTCTTGCCTGGGCCCGGGACAAGATAATCTTAGATGGGCCCCCCCCATGCCCAGATCTCTCCTTTTCCCTTGCTCTTCCTCTCCTGTTCCCCTCCTCCGCTCTTCCTCTCCTGTTCCTCTCCTCTGCTCTTCCTCTCCTGTTCCCCTCCTCTGCTCTTCCTCTCCTGTTCTCCTCCTCTGCCCTTCCTCTCCTGTTCCCCTCCACTGCTCTTCCTCTCCTGTTCCCCTCCTCTGCTCTTCCTCTCCTGTTCCTCTCCTCTGCTCTTCCTCTCCTGTTCCCCTCCTCTGCTCTTCCTCTCCTGTTCCCTTCCTCTCCTCTTCCTCTCTTGTTCTTCTCCCCTCCTCTGCTCTTCCTCTCCTTTTCCCCTCCTCTGCTCTTCCTCTCCTGTTCCCCTCCTCTGCTCTTCCTCTCTTGTTCTTCTCCCCTCCTCTGCTCTTCCTCTCCTGTTCTCCTCCTCTGCTCTTCCTCTCCTGTTCCCCTCCTCTGCTCTTCCTCTCCTGTTCTTCTCCCCTCCTCTGCTCTTCCTCTCCTGTTCCCCTCCTCTGCTCTTAATCTCCTGTTCCCCTCCTCTGCTCTTCCTCTCTTGTTCTTCTCCCCTCCTCTGCTCTTCCTCTCCTGTTCTCCTCCTCTGCTCTTCCTCTCTTGTTCTTCTCCCCTCCTCTGCTCTTCCTCTCCTGTTCCCCTCCTCTGCTCTTCCTCTCCTGTTCCCCTCCTCTGCTATTCCTCTCCTGTTCCTCTCCCCTCCTCTGTTCTTCCTCTCTGGCAGAGCTACCAAACTCAACTGTTTCTGTCAAAGATAGCATCACTCTCTCTGTCACCTGACTGCAGCTGGATCTCTCTCCTCTCTGTCTCATCCTCTCTGACGGAGCTACCAAACTCAACCGTTTCTGTCAAAGATAGCGTGTTGTGTCAGGCTCTTATACTAGAGATGCACCAATTACAATTTTCTAGGCCAATTCTGATTTTAGCCGATTCCGTTGTTCTAACCACTTTACAGCAGACTTCCATTTTTTTTTTTTTTATAAAACACCATATACTTTTACCCAAACTGAATAATAAAAACACGTTTAAATGGGTACATTTTCTATAAATGTTTTCATTTTTTTTCTGACATAGCCTACTGCAGTTCTTGTTAAAACATACTAGACATGCAAAATCTGTGCATTTTGGGCACTTTTTGTGTGAAATCATATTTATTTTTTGTCCATCAAAAGTGTGCTTTCACTTTTAATTAAGCATGAGCAGCGCAGCAAAAATAGACTCGGATCTGGCCCATTATCTGTTCACCGATGCCAACAGTGACGCATTTCAGCCGGCTTTTTATTTCTCATCTCCATAAATATATCTAGTAGTAAAGCTAATGCAAGGGCTAGAAATCAATGAATTCTTTGCTAATACTTCCTCGTCATCATGGAGAGCGCAGTTCGCACCGCTTTCTCCTTTCCACAAGCGCGTGCTCTCCGTGGCGTCTGTCGTTGCTATGCAACAATGAACTTGCGCGCCTGTAAAAACGAGCGCGCCGCGTCGCTATTATGAGCTAATATCCAAAATATTTCCATATGTGTCTCTTTCCTCCTTTCTTATCAACAAGTGGATTTACAGCCACCACATCAGCAGCACCGCCGGTCGCAATGTCTCAGCACTTTTATGAAGAGGACGCAACTGCACGCGCTTCGGGCATGCACGCGCATCAAGTACCGGGTTTGAGAAAACCTGGTACCGTGGCGTGACGTTTAAAACAAAATTAGTACCGACTTGGTACCGGGTCTTTGACAACACTCATAAACGTTATCGGTAAAATCCACTTTTGGTTGACCTCTAGTTAAATTAATGTCTTCTAAAGCAATATGATCACTTTGGGTGAGAAACAGATCAATATTTAAGTCCTTTTACACTATAAGTATTCACTTCCATTTGCTCTCCAATGCGTGTCAATGAGAGGACAGAGGTTACACAACTCTGGTGTGATGTGAGCGAGTTGGCATGTTCACCTTATATGGACCTACAGAGTTGATATTCTTCTAAAAATCTTTGTTTGTGTTCTGCAGAAGATAGAACGTAATACACACCTAGTGTGACATGAGAGTGAGTAAATGATGAAAGAAATGTCATTTTCAGGTGAACTATTCCTATTACCAGACCTAACGTTGGCAATACATTGTCCAAGCGGTTCCGTTTGTGTACTTAAGTAAAGAATGTTTCTGACCTAAAGGGGGATTACAGCCACCATAAATAGTGTTATGATTTCTCCTATGGATTTTTTTTAGGAGTGTTCTGTCTCCTCCCCTTATAATGTCTCCGGAGGAACGCTGGACTTTAGGTATACTCAGGGACAAACTGTGGGTGGGCTGGGACCGGAGTAAGGCTTAAACATACACTTTTACACAAACGTGTCATTGTAGAGCTAATAAGGGCCGGGCTGCTTGGAGCCCTTGCACAGCTGTATAACTAGCAGGCATTCCTCAAAGGCTTATTCTTCACATGGGTTATCAAGCTGAGAGGACACACAGAAAGTGAGAGAGACTGAAAAATAGAGAGAGAGACAGTTGGGGGGCTAGGGGGTGGCTATGGTGAAGTAATGTTAGATATCAATGGAATGCAAAAGCCTTAGAGGTGAGGCCATTTATCATCCGGTCAAAAACAAAAGATTAGAGATGCCAAGGTGAAAAAGGGTGGTAAACGAAGGCATCCACCATATAAAAGTGAGGAAGAAAGCAATTCATAAGATTTGAGAAAAATGTAAGGATTCTAAAGAGACCTAGTAAGGGAGTTTCAACAGCCAATGTTTATTCTTCAACATTCCCTGCTCTATTGACTAACGTATACAGAGTATGGGAGTGTGTGTGCTGTGCATGTGTGACCAAATGCTGCAGTATGTGTATGTTTGAGGATGGAGAAAAGTGCTCATCAGTTTGAGGTTGTGTTGCTCCTCGGTGAGCGAGCGCATGTATAATTCGAATGACTTGCAAGTGCACGTGAATGTTAGCATGTGTGTCTGTATGTGTGAGAGAAGGCAGCAGAGAAAGTAGGTCAGTGCCTTGACAAGTTGACTTGAAAGACAAAACAACTCATAGAAGACAGTTCATACTAATGCTATATCACTAGCTGGGGTGATGCTGAAAATGCAATGCATACTTGAATTGAGTAATGAATTGTGGACAGACATTTCAGAATGCAATAACGTACAAAATTCATTTTCCTTTTTGGGTGAACTACCCCTTTATTATGTTCTTTGAGGTTCACTTATAACATAAGTAAAGTTTTCTGCCCCAAAAACAGTCATATATATCTTCATATATCTTCTAGTCATATATTTTTCACCCTCATTCTGAAACGCTCTGTTTTGGTGCTGCTTCTCCTTTAAAACCTGACAGTAAACGCTCACTGTTATGATTGGCTCTCTGCTCTGACTGACCTGCCCTTTCCATGCCATTGCTCAACTCTACTGGATGCGCTACGGAAGGGATAAGGTAAAGTAGTCGTTGCTGTGTTGTTGTGGTGGCAGTCAGATGCAAATGTCTACCAAAGTGAGAACGAGGTGTTTTGGTAGCTTGGTTTCAACAAATGCCCTTTTTGCAGTAAGGAGGAAGTTTTGAGTTCTAAAACTTATGGTATGTTTTTATAGAACAATAAACTCATGCACATGAAAATATCAATGAAAATGTAACTCCACAAGTCACGATCCCTTCAACATTTAAAACACTTGATCTTAAATCTTTTTCTTGTTTCCGGTTCATACTTGAATACGTGTTCAAATTTAGAATCTGCAGCACCCCTTTAATCAAATGAGCCTCCTCTTCTACAAAGAGTACATGATTGATATAATTACAGAGTTTTTATATAAAGGACTATAATGTGGAACACCTAAAATTTTAAGTCAGAAAGATCTCATACTCCACCTTGGACCAGAGGTGTCACATGGCGTGCCCTTCCTCTTCCGTAACTCAGTGGTGTTGGGGTCAAGAGCACCGTCCCCTGCAGCACTCATTTTGAGCATATGCACACCTGCAAAACAGGGCTGTCATGAGAATGAGACATTCCTTCGTAAACAAATATTGTACAACGTACAATGATATTAATAAAATATTCTAAATACTACAATATTTAATATAATATATAAAGGATCAATTTAATGTGCCATTCACACTAATGTTTTTTCAAAACCCAGCCTACCTGAAAATAGAGTAGAGTGATATAATATTGATTGTAATAAATATATTGAAAATAAAAAGTGTTCTGCAATAGCAATACTTTTCTGTCTTAATTTTCACGTGGTATTTTAAGATGTTCCAGTTAAATACCTGAACCCTCATTTGTAGCTTGAGCTTCTGCATGTTGTTGATAATACTGTATTTTATTACAGGATTAAGCTCAATTGACAGCATTTGTGGCATTATGTTGACTACCACAAAACTTTGTTATGTCTTGTCCCTTCTTTTTTCCTTTTTCTTTTTTAAACAAGAAAAAAATAAATCTAGGTTACAGTGAAGCACTTAAAATGGAAGAAAATCTGTCAAATGTAAAAATGTTTCAAATGTATAGACACGAGACATAAACAATATGCTTGTTAACATGAACTTATCATGATAAAGATTGCTCACAAACAATGACATAACGGCATAAACACTAAAGCTTTTATAAAATTATAAGCTTCATATTTCTGCCTTTAAATTCTCCAAAAAGTGGTCCTACTTACTTCCATTGCAAACTTTTTTTTTTTCTTTTTTAAAAGGAGTGACGAGTCAAAATATTTTTTTCTCTAACCAACATTGTGCCACAAATGCTGTCAAATGAGCGTATTTAAGATATCAAATATCCTTTTAAAAATTTACATCAGCAGTGTCTTGACATTATTCTAAAGAATTTTGAAGCAATTAATGTAGGGCTATTTCAAAGTCTGTTAAAATTGCTATAATACCTGCTACTAGTTGGTGGAGCTATGACCGTGACCCATAATAGCCGCATAAATGTGATCAGCCCCCATTTCCACCCACACAGCTGAATTTTCATTAAAATCATACAATGCACACAGAAGATATAAGGAACTTCCTGTTTCACATTTTTAGCCATAAATGTATTGCTTAGCCATGGCGACACCGTTCAAACTATCAAAAATCTGTTCACAATTTAGCATCTACAATGTCTTGGCATGATGCTGCACAAATTTTGTGCCAGTCACATGAATCCCCTAGGAGGAGTATTTAAAAGTTCAGAGCTTGCGAATTTCAGAAAATCCAAAATTGCCGACTTCCTGTAGGGCAGAGCTAATGACTATAATTAAGAAAGTTGTCAGGCTTGGTGAGAACCGATCAGCCACAACATTAAAACCACCTGCCTAATAATTTTATCTATTTTGGCTGATTAGATAATCACATGAATTAGGTGTACCTAATAAAATGGTCAGTAAGAGTATATACACTTACTTACACACACACACACACACACACACACACACACACACACACACACACACACACACACACACACACACACACACACACACACACAAACCAGCTACAGGGTGTTGGGTGCCCAAGGCTCAAAAATGTGCAAAGGCAATTAAGGCTATCTGTTTTGGTCAGAACCGACAGAAGGTCTACCGTGGCACTATTCACAGACAATTTTAATGATGTTATGGGAGTAATGTGTCATAAAACACAGTGCATCGCACCCTACTACGTGTGGGGCTGTGTAGCCACAGACCACCCGGTTAAAGTGCCCATGATGACTCCTGTCCACCGTCGAAAGCGCCTGCAATGGGCACGCAAACTGCATCGGAACTGGACATTGGAGCAGTGGAAGGTCGCCTGGTCCGATGAGTCCCGTTTTCTTTTACATCACGTAGACGGCCGTGTACATGTGAGCCGTTTACCCGGGAAAGCGATGGCACCAGGATGCACTTTGGGAAGACAAGCCGGTGGAGGTAGTGTGAAACTCTGGGGAAGTGTTTCCCAAACACTGTGCCGTGGCACACTAGTGTGCCAAGAAAGATTGTCAGGTGTGCCGTGGAAAATTATACAATTCCATAAAATAAATAAGTGCATGAAAAAAATTATAATTTCAGGGATACAAACTCCTCACCTTATGACGAAATTAGCAGTTTTTAAACCATAATCGGTCACTTTTGTGATTGTGAAGAGCAATGATTAATGTGCAAAAGTGACTGATATTTATATGTGTTAAGGGTCTTACTCGTGACTCATAGAATACATTGAAGTCTATGAAGTGACGTCACTGAACACCACATTTTTTGTCACACACACCAATTTTATTATTATTGCTTCACCAATAATGTCTTTGAGAGTACTAAGCAACAAGAAATATCTAAAAACTGCCCAAATTTGTGAAGAGATATTGAATGTCTCCCAATTTCTTTTAATATTACCTTATCGTTTTACGAATATCAGAGACCCCAGTTATTGAACTAAATTAAATTCACCAAGAAAGCACTTAGACCTAAACATAAACAATTCCTTTTATTACTTTCTGCTTTCAAAGCAACTGCAAGCTTTTTCTCTCTCTTCCAAATACATGTTTTCAATGTTTATTGTGCACACCTCCCGATTTTTTATGTGGCAAACTTGTAAAATCGCTCCTCTGTGATGCTTTCTGCAACTCTTGTCATGTGGAGGGCAATGCTGCGCTTGACGCTGGGTTCAGCTTCCACAACCAAATTAAAACTGCCACGAGAAGTCGTCTGTCCTAGGCAAAGACTCAAAATGTAATGACAATTGCCTCAGCATCAGTTTCCCTTGATGCGTTTGATTACGCACAGACGAGTTTTAAGTCGATGCGTACCAGGAGGAAGGTTTGAGTTGTCGATTGACTTCTGTTCAGTTATTTTTTTACGTGTTTTGTTCATATTTTAATTGTATATGTTTTTTGTAATATTGCATTGTTCTTATGTCGTGTTTTAGTTGCCTCCGCTGTCACTGCGGGGGAAAAAAACCTTCATCTGCTTTGTGTGGTGTCTCTGTTGTTTATCTGTGCTCTTCATAAATAAATAAATGCATAATCTGCAATATGCTCGTCCTGTAAGTTCATGATTAAAGATGAAAATGTGAATGAAAATAAAAGCAATTAAATGTCTTATCATTCAAATTAAAATGACGGGTAATAATAGATTATGATTATGACCCTGTCCATCAAAATGACAGATGATGAGAAAGTCTAACATAAGCACTGTATGTGACTAGTTGTTTTTGTTTTTTTTGCATAGCTGAATTTCAAACATTACAAGTAAACGCTACTAAGACAGACAGAAAACATAGACAAGTTCTTGAAAAGGAAAAATATTGACAATGGTTAGCTTAAGTGGGATTGTGGTGTGCTGTAGAATTTTTTTGTGGCAGAAAAAAGGTTGGGAAACACTGCTCTGGGCAATGCTGGGAAACCTTGGGTCCAGTCATTCACGTGGATGTCAATTTGACACTTGCCACGTACCTAAACATCGCTGCAGATCAGGTAAACTCCATCGCAATGGTATTTCCTGATGGCAGTAGCCTCTTTCAGCATGATAATGCGCTCTGCCACACTGCTCACATTTTTCGGGAATGGTTTGAGGAACATGATGAATAGTTCAAGGTGTTGCTCTGGCCTCCAATTTCTCAAGATCTCAATCCAATTTAGCATCTGTGGGATGTGATGGACCAACAAGTCTGATCCATAGTGGCTCCACCTCACAACTTACAGGACTTGAAGGATCTACTGTAAATGTCTTGGTGCCAGATACCACAGGACAACTTTAGGGGTCTTGTAGAGCCAATGCCTCAGCGGGTCAGCGCTGTATTGGCAGCACGCAGAGGACCAGCAGCATATTAGGAAGGTGGTCCTAATGTTTTGGCTCATCAGTGTATATTACTTTAAATCATCATCAGGTAGTTAAAACAGCTTCTTTTACTGAACTTATGTAAATTTTACTCGTAAAATTAAGCATTGATAACCCATTTTAATGTCATATTAGTAGATGTTTTACATGTAGTCTTGGGCATCCTCATTTTTAAATGCTCCTCTTAATGTCTCCCCTTGCAATGTGGCCAGTGTCTGAATGTTCACAAACAGTATGTTTTTGCTCAACTGATTCAAACTTTTTTTTACATCTGAACAAAGACCTTCTCCATAAGTGTGATGGGGCCTTTAGGAATCACATTAATCTCGATTGCAGTTTCTTGGCTGCTGCACCCGAGTCTACCTCCGAGCATCAAAAACAATTCCTGCTCTATCAGTACTCCGGGACTTCAAGTTCTTTAGATGGAGGGTATCATTCACCATATCTTATGTTCTGTTTCTCTACTAAGGGAGGCCACCACACAGGTTAGTGCCTGGTTCCACAGGCATAGTCCGCTTTGATCTGCAGGGCCTAAACAAGCTGCTATTGTGGGCCTGTTGAAAACCTCCAGTGGCCCCTAATCCCTGGCAGCTGCATTACCAGCAAATTCACCTCAAACAGGCCCATTTAAGTCGAGAAAGCACATAAATTAGGCTGGTTTTAAACTTTAAAGACTTGAACAGCCATTTTATGAGAAAGGTCCAGAAAACAAAAAAGACGACAACATTGTCTTGTATCACTAGCTTTCCAAATGGCACATTCCGAAATGTCAATCACTGTTTGAAAGAACCTGTGAAAAAACTGTACCTATATTTAAAGGATTAACATATGCATTCTTGACCTATATGAACTTGTCAGGAACATTACCCTAATGCTTTGGGAAAAATGTTCATGTAATTGTCCTGTCTTTAAAAATAGCTGTAAATGACATAATTACATAATTAACTATTTTATTTTATAAATTCTTTAAAAAGGTTTGGAGAAACTGAAGTATTTTTAAGCAGCTATGTTTGGCACAAACTCGGGCCCCAAGTTTACTACCAATTATTTGAGGCCCATGAGCCTTCACTTCAGTGCTCTGGAGAATGTGAAAAATGACAATTTATGCGAACGTGCAAAATAAGAAATATGGCTAGATCCTTAAAAAAAAAATCTACCAGGACAAAATGACTCCTGTGCGAGTGTGGCTCTTACTGCAATTATCAACAGCTTGCACCAACATGCTCAGCCTTCAGCTCTGCTTCCAGTCAAAGGGCTGGGAGGAAAGCCAACCCACAGGTAATGGAGATACCTGTGCACAGACTTGAGAACAACCAGTCACACTGCTCATTTTGCATGAGCCATCCACATCAGCTAAAACCAATGTCTAAAAAAAATTAATTTGACTTATTCCCAAGCATTTTCAGAGGCTTCATATATCTTAAAAATGTTGAAATTCACAGGACATGGGATGCAGATAATTTACCTTTAACTTCCTGAAATGTCTCAATTCAGTGGGTGACAAGGGATTGGTTTTAGGTGGCATCTAATCAATGTTTATCTTGTATGTAATTTTCCAAAGTTTCCACTTTGCATTTTTCTATGTTAATTTTTTATATTTAATTAAAAATTATATTATCAGCATAACAGTTTGAGTGAAAAATCTTGCATCTGATCACAAACGTGTGTGGAATCTTAATTACTTCTTATATTATATCATACATTTTTCAAAATCACACACAGAAGGATAATCACTATCATGCTAGCAACAGCGAGAGAGGAGCAGCCTATTTTATTTATATGAAATTTTTCGCACACGCATTCCAATCTACATCTTGTTGTGATACTTCCTCATGATCACACATCGTGTTTATCAGCTGAATGGGAGTGTGATGATACTCGGGCTGCGCGTGCAAGCCATTTGTAATTCACAAGCCGATACATTTTTGGTGAATCGCACCTGCAAAATCCTACACTTATTTCCAGGTTTAATTTATATTTTGAATAGACACTTTTATGTTTTCTCTTTTAATATTTTTATGTAGTTTTGAATGTGAAAATGGTTTAAGGAGAGTGTACCTGTATGCTGGGTTGGAAATCTCAAAGATTATTAGTGGTGTTTTCCTTATTACATGTCATGTTGTTCTGAAAGCAAAAAGAAACAAACGAAACAGGGAATGTAGTCTGTCATCCACACAGCCTTACCAACGCAAAGCGGGCAGGTTTCTGCGATTATCCGAAGTGAAGCGCTGCCAGCTCTTGATGCATGAATGTTTTGCACTCGCTGCACGAGTCTGTTGGGTATACTGTATCCTCGTCAAATTGTAACTTTTTGTTTAGCCTCCCATTCGGCTCATGAACACATGCTGCGTGATCATGAAGAAGGATCACATCAAGATGTAGATTGTAATGCAGGTGCAGAATTTCATATGAATAAAATAGTCTACTCCTCTCTCGCCATTGCTGGCATGCCAGTGATTACCTCTCCGTGTGCCAATGCTGGCCATAGGTTGTCAACCCCTGGTTCAAGGTGTCCTTCTTGTAGTCAACTGCAATACACTTAATTTGAGACTTTTATTGGGTTTTCTATTACACAATACAATAACACGCCCATTTTTTAATAGGGCAGCTAGATAAAACTATTCAGATTCTAGTTGGCTAAGTTAATGTAGTGTCTATAAGCAAATCATGAGCACACCACATTAAAGGCAGCGAGATTTGAATGGAAGCATATAACCCAATCTTTCTGGGAATTTATTTATCTTAAAGGAATAGTTAAACCAAAAAAATATTATTTATGAAGTTTAAGGGAAAAAATAAACAAGTCACTTTAAAACCAAGAAGTTAGTTTCTCTCTTACAGTCTGCACTTTGTTGAAGCTCATATTTCTAGCTACATAACAAATATTTGGCAATGTGCAATCAGATATAACATTTCCTTGCACAATGCAGTGAAAGTAACCAGCTTTCACCACAAATCTGTACAAAAGAACTTGATAAAACAGTCATACAACTTGTCCGTAGCTTGGTGCCGTGAGTCATCAGATGTCATTTGTTTAGAAAGTGTGCGTGTAACTTGTAGCTTCTCTTATATGAGGAGATGAGATTGTGGAGATAAGCTTCTATGACTACAATAAGTTGTGGGGCTTTATAATAGAGCTCAAATTGTATCTTTCTGAAAGAGCTGGAAAACAAACCACGCTTTATCCTATTTTTCTGCCAAAAGGCAACAAAAAAAAAATCACATACATTTCAAGCACTGACATCATGTGACCCTAATGTTTAAATAAACTATTTTCATTCACAAATCTTTGCAATGTCCATCAATAGAGTATGATTAATTACTGATGCATATTATTACAATAATTAACCCCAGAAATCAACAGATCCTACTTTCTTTGCTGAGTAAGAAAGTCACAATGTACAGAAACCAAGGTTTTTTTTATGGAAAAAGTACTTTGATAACCTTCAAGACTGCAATTCATCAATACAAGAACATTATAAAAACAGCACATTCACACAAACAAAAATGGTTACTTTTTGATGCCCAATACAACTCAGCTCTTTGTAAACATTTGTCAACCAGGTCCAATAAATGTATAACTCGTGATTTTTATGAAACTGTTAGTTTCATTTGGCAAATGGAACATATATGTGCTTATTTGTGTTTCTCTCTTTATATCATGGGTGTGACTTTTCCTATGTGTGATGGCTGCTGACCATCGGATTATGGAAGGTCCCGAGTGGGTGCGAACATTTTGGATCCTACCCACAGGGCAACATGCTGACCAGTCATCAGATGTCTGGATTTGATGTCTCACTGTGTATTTTCTAAATATAAGTATGTGAATGTGTTTTACTTCTGGATGCCTCAAGGCTTAGTGCTTGGCCCGCTGCTTTTCTTGATATGCATAAGTGGCCCAATGAAAAAGTTATGCGGCTTCTTCTATCACTGCTATGCATGCAATGTCATTCAGGCCTGATGACCCCCCCAAGCCTGCCTCTCAGACATCTTACTTTTCTGGCACTGCTATACACATACAGTTTATGCACCCTGTTATTATCCATGACAGTAGTTGACCTGAATGAGTAAACTGACCATAACTGACCATCACTTTGTTTCCCATAGCTCGCCTTGTGGCAAAACAGAGAACATACATTTGCGTACCATTATGAATTGCATTCTAAACCAATGCTGTAGGTTTCCCCATCTACAAGCACAAAACAAGTATTTAATCCTGGTCTACTGAAATATAAAATTTTATATTCAACACTTCTTTGAGCAAACAAACAAACAAACTATGAAGGGTCTGGGAGGCCTGCAGTCCCTTCACATTCTCCTATGCATGTGCATGCACAAACAGTCAGCCTAAAGGTAAACAAACTGCTTAGGGAAAAAAAGAGGTGGGAGTGATTTTCCCCTTCTCTCTCTCACACACACTCACGCACCTGAGGTAGTGCTCAGCTGTCACCTGTGAAGTTGGCCTATTCAGTCTGTCCGGTTAGAGAACAGTCCATGACAGTTACTCTAACCCCTCCGTCAGTACAAGCTGTGGCCACGTGTCTTGCCATTTCCTAGGATACAGGGCTAATTCTTGCAGAGAGCTATGCTAATCACCTCTCGTGCAGATAGAACGGCTACTTATGTCACTAAGGAAGAGGGATAGACCACCACACACCGAGGGAAAAGAGATGAAAAGCATTGTTTACACACTTTTATCAGTGCTCAAACCAGGCAAGAAAAAAGGTCACGTAAAAGTGAGCTAAGAGGAGGCGGCTCAATGGGAGAGGCCCTCGTGGAGGAGTCCAGCACGGATGGTGAAGAATAGTTTGCTCCATGAGAAGCCATGGAGTCATTGTTGCTGTCTATCTCCCCAAAGCAATATAGCCCAAGAGAGAAATGTATACATCTCCATGCAAATCAGAACTCAGTGTGAGGCTGAAGCAACAGTCATGATTCATACTTTGATGATATGCCAATGAATTGAACATTTACAAAGAATTGTGATTGAAACCACTGCTGCAATATGACAATTTAAGAAATCAGACATATTAATCCATGGTAGTCTTTTTTATTCAAGTTTTTTAACAGTTATATTTAGTAAACACTTTCAAAATTAGATGCCTTTGTCAGGATAATTTAATGGGGTAAAATCATGTGGAATAAAATTGTCCTTGATCTTTTGAGATAAAAGAGATTGACGTACTATGAAAACATACTGTGACTTTCAGAGCGGAAATCTTGAACCCCAGTACAAAAAGCAGGGGCAACCTAGGGTCAGTGGATATTCAGGGTTTATCCCAGACCTCCGTGGATATGTATGGGCCCATCCTTTGATTAAATAATGGAATATAATACACTTTGTAATAAAAGTTTCAATGTTACATCCACAGGATGTCATTTATATAGCAAATCTTTAAATGTAACTGAAACTCAAACTAAAATGATGTCCAATTCACTTTTGTCTCTGCCTCAGATATGCACAAAAGTTGCATGCTTTTAACACTGTTCAAATACGTGATTAAGTCCCTTCCGGCTTTCCGTGGTTGGACACATTGTGTGTACAATTATTGATTAGTTAGGTGTTTTAAATTAGTTTAGAAGCAGGCTAAAGTGGAGCTTGAGAATAAAAGGTTTCAAGATTTGCCAAAGTTTACGAGGTTCATTTTGCAAATGCTCTGTACCTTGCTCTTTGTTATCAGGGTTATGCATCTAAATATTTGGTACTTACTGCATCTGGATGGACCAACTCACAGTTTCCAATATCTCATCAAAGTAGTCATTTTGACCATTCACATGCAATCACGAGTCATAAGCATTTTTACACATGAGTGCTGGAAAGCAGTTGCAAACAAGACTGAAAAGTACTGAATTTAGTTTGTAATACTGTAGAAAGTATTATCAACTTATCTATATTATATATATATATATATATATATATATATATATATATATATATATATATATATATATATATATACACTTAATATTAAAATACATTGATATTTAGTATTAATTTGATACCTAAGCACCAGTACGTTTCATAAGCGAAGGGTGTTTCTTAAAGGCACACCAGCAAAAATTTGAATATCCATTTGGAGCGCAAGAGTGATCTGCTCTGACTGCATGAGAGAAAATGAAGGTTTACAGAGGTTGATGATAGTGCCATATTAATCTACTATACTGTATATAATTGCTGAATATTATGTACAATAATGCTATGGAGAATTATAATCCTAAAGACAAATGTCATTTCTGATTTGATTTCATCAGTAAATTATTATTATTGAACTGGAAAAGCATGCACTTCAATTAAATATGTTTTTTTGTAATCAGACAATATTATTTGAGAAAAATGTAATTTTACATGTATGTAATCAGTGTGTAAGCAGCATATGTATCTAACATGTTTCCCTATTTTCATTAAGCAGAATTATTAGCTAATATTTCCATTTGGTGTCACCATTGCTCTGTTCTGGTACGATTTTTAGTCCCAGTGCAACTCTCATGGACCATTTAGCACTTTTAAGAACAGTAGTTTTAACTAAATTTTAAGGAAAGGAACTGTTTTGCATCTGCCTTTTAAGTAATAATAGTAACAAAAAACATTCAATCTTCACCTTTCTTGATTCATGGAGCTTAAAGAGTCATGAACTGAACTGAACAGAACCGTGAGTTTGGTATCATGAACCAAACTGAATTGTGAGATATGTGAATCTTGTACACCCCCTCATTATACAACCCAAATTCTGAAAAGGTTGGAACAATATGAAAATGCTAATAAAAACAAAAAGGAGTGATTTGTAAATTATATTCACCCTTTGCTATATTGAAAGCACTACAACTAAACATTATATTATGTTTTACCTTGTGAATTTAATTGTTTCTTGAGAATGTACAGCAATTTCAAATCAGATGATTTTCGGAATTGGGGTAGTATAATTCAATTACATATGATATGACCACTATAAATATATATTTTTTCATTTAATCACCTCTGTACCAACCTTGACACAGTGCTCAGGTACTCAAGTTACCAGTCGGATACTTCAGTGCCATTTTCCTACAAGCCCTTCTAGATAATCAGGCTTTGGTGTCTTATAAACCTGCCCTCCATTGATAAACCTATGGAGTGTCAGACAATATGACAAGCAGAGAGGAGTCATATAAGGCCTAGAGGGTAATCCAAGTAGGGAAGTGTCACACCCACGTATGGCTACACCTGCAGCCGAATCTGTGGGAGCGAGCTGGAGATATTGTTTGACACATTATTATGCACCGATACAGGATGTTCACCTTAAGAAGGCTCCAGTGCACCTTCAATACTATAGCACCAAAGCTGTGTTATCTGTAATATAGACTAAGCGAATCTGTGGCTATAGAGAGGCAGGATCTCAACGGTTCTTAGCATGATCTTTAACTACTACACCTTGTCTCCTTATTTCCCTTCACCCAGTGTAACTGCACCCTTTATCATGCACTTGTTTCTCGATTCACCTGCACTGTACCATTTTATTTTTTACCTCCTATGACCCTAGCCTGTAGACTTGCTAAGGAACAGAGGCTACCCACCAACTGTATACAAATGATTCATCATATACATCACTACACAAAAGCGTCAAGAATTTTTCCTTCTCGTTCTCAGTTGATTTGAACCTCGTCAGTGTTTAAAAGCACAAACCTTAGTGCATAATCCAACACTGTTGATATGAAAAAAGACCACAGGTTCCATAACAAAAACCACATGTCATGCAAAAGCAGATAATTATGGGGAAATTATATAATTGTTGGGATGGTACAGCTTAAGTATATGGAAGCATCAGAGACATGCAGTCTGATGTCAATGACTAAGAAAGAGGAAAGAAAGCAGGTGTCTTGAGCACCGTACAATAATCATATCAGCCTTGAAATACAACACAGACATGCTAACGGAACCATCATATGAGCTAAACAAACTGGCTTTCTTCCAAACTGAATTGAGAAGCCATTAGGAAGTTGGTGATTACCCTTATAGTAAAGACTGAGGAGTCGTCAATTCAGCCGGTTTCAAAGCCACCCTGAAATAAGCATCAGCGTTTTTTTCCAAACAATGGAAAATAAAGAAAGAGTTAGTTAGGGGTGGGTAAAAATATAGTTTTTCCGATTCATCACGATCTTCAATTGAATGATCTCGATATCGATTCTTAAATCTCAAGATCAATTTTTAACTCAGTGTGCAATCCTCTACTACAATGAGAGGAAATCACTCGGAGTTGCAACCAAATTTCACGCTATGCGACTAAACTGAATATATTTGGCAACTTACTGGTAAATGTTTACATTTCACTCAACAGTAATTGAGTCATTTAGTCATGAAGTGTTCAGCATTGAGATCCTTTCACAACATGCTGAGAGTATTGTTCCGTGTAATGTTTCACATATATCAGAATATCACATAAATCAGCATAAAAGTAATACATAAAACTCCAGTGATTAAATCTATATCTTCAGAAGTGAGATGATATGTGTGGGTGAGAAACAGATAATTTTTACATTCTTCTTCTTCTTTTGTTTTTGGTGATTCACATTTGTCATGCATATCTACATTTACATTTATGCATTTGGCAAACGCTTTTATCCAAAGCGACTTACAGTGCACTTATTACAGGGACAATCCCCCCGGAGCAACCTGGAGTTAAGTGCCTTGCTCAAGGGCCCAACATCTTGGTGGTGCTGGGGTTGAACCCCCGACCTTCTGGTCAGTAACCCTGAGCCTCAACCACTGAGCCATATCTCCCCCTAATGGGCAAGGATATTGATCCGTTTCTCATTACTTTTATGATGCCTTCATGTGCTTTTTGGAGCATCAACATTTTGGCACCCATTCATTCGCATTGTATGTACCTACAGAAAGGAGATATTCTTCTAAAAATCATAATTTGTGTTCTGCAGAAGAAATAAAGTCACACACATCTGGGATGGCATGTGTAAATGAGAGAATTTTCATTATTGGATGAACTATTCCTTTAAAATAAAATATAGCATCTAATCAATATCCTACAACAATAAAACATGCAGCTTTAAAATGTTATTTTTTTTAATAATTTTTTTTTTAGACAAGAGGTCAATATATGTTTCAAACTTCTACTGGAAATTAAGTATTCTTGTAATATGAGTTTGTCAGTTAGAGATCACCAAACTAAAAATGTGCAGTTGAATTTCATCACCCACGTTTTCGTCCATCAAGTTTCAAATAAAGAGAGAGGATACTCGAATCTGATGTGCCTTTCATTGTAAAGTATTTTAAAGTAAATTTCACTGGATTATTCGAAAATAAACATGACCACATAGATATTAAAATATACACCATTTTATCATTGAATTGCCAACAAAAATAACTCAATACAGTATGTGTGCGTGTGTGTGTGTGTGAGCGTGTATTTATCACTTTGTATCACCAAATGTCCCCATAAGGATAGTAAAACCCGAAATTTTTGACCTTGTGGGGACATTTTGTCGGTCCCCATGAGGAAAACAGCTTGAAAATGTATAAATGCAGAAAGTTTTCTGTGAGGGTTAGGTTTAGGGGATAGAATATAAAGTTTGTACAGTATAAAAACCATTATGTCTATGGAAAGTCCCCATAAAACATGGAAACACTACGTGTGTGTGTGTGTGTGTGTGTGTGTGTGTGTGTGTGTGTGTGTGTGTGTGTGTGTGTGTGTGTGTGTGTGTGTGTGTGTGTGAGATACTTTTATGGTAATACAAAATTACTCATAAGTGATTGAGATTTTGGTAATCTAGTTTGGGGTGATAGCATCAAACATGAATACATACAGTAAATTTAAACTAAACACAATTAATAAAATAAAATGTGATAATCGATAGTATTGAATATACGGAGTAATGAATATTTATTTTGCTATAAAAATCTTTCAGTTGTCAGATCTGATGATTTCAATTCAACCTCAAATTTCTGTGTTACGAGCAGTTAAACAGTCTAGACCAGATACAGTTAGCCTGTTCTGGCTAACTTACTTGATCTAGGGCTCCAGAGGGATGCTCATTGAGGGGAACACTATGGCTGTGGTCCACTGGATTCATGAGATGGGCGAGATCTCAAGAAGAGGGGGCTACAGCGCCACACCCTGTCATGCAGAACCATCCCAACGGGGGGAGGCAGCGGAATATGGACACCCAGAGTAACCTGTGGATGAAGCAAATTATTGAATTGGACTTCTCAATAATGCTCATTGGAACAGCAATAAGAACCAAGCCAGTATAATAGAAGAAGCAATAGCCAATAGGCATTAGTTACATCGCAACCATGAACAATGATTTGCTACTTTCTAGTCAGTTGCAGGTTGTTTTCGGGGGAGGGACATTCTTATTCTATAGAGCATTTGATTGGACAAATATCTGTGTACTGCAGGCTGAGACATCAAAAATTCTGCTGCATTTTCACAGAAGAGAAAGACAGTACATTTTAAATGCATACATATGCTAAAAGAGTATGGGATCAATTCCATGCCACATATATTTGCAAAAATATAAAGTGTTGCAAAATAAAATAAAGTTTTGCAAAAGAAAAAAAGTATTGAGCAAACAAAATAACAAATTTTAAAACAAAAATTAAGTATCACAAACGTAAAATAAAGTATCGAGAGAAAAAAGAAAGTTTTGCAAACAAAAATAAAGAATTGCAAAATATAAATAAAATATAGCAAAAACCAAGATATAATTAACTGCAAAAATCAATGACTGTTGTAAAATAATCTAAAGATCTTTTATCCTTTTTTATCTCTGCAACAGATTTTTAGGCAGCAATGATTTTGCCACACATCTTTTTCTTTGCAATGCCTACTAATTATTTTGCAATGCTCCTTTTAATCTGCATTTCCGTCACGTGTGAGCTCGTGATACTGTTTTGCCTTTGCGCTTCACTTTTCTGTGCATTTCACTTTATGGCACTGTTTTGATGTGGGGGTGGAGTCAGGGGATTTGGGCGTGTACAACGGGCTCAGTGATGCCTCTCTGGAAGTTACGTCATTAGCTTGAGACACGGATCAAACATCATGGCTGAGCACAGGCATGCAGGTGGATCTCAGGTATGTAAAGTTGATTGTTTCCTTTTATTTAATTAGCATTAAATGTGTTTTAACAGCGTTTGCTTCAGATAAAGTAGTTCGAGATCAGTTAAAGCGGTGGAATTATTAGCCATACTCGCTAACATAGCCAGCATCTGCAGTTTTTTCTCTCTCAATTGATTGGTTCTTATGTTTACTTTATAGATTATAATTGTCTATACCATAGTATGTTGTCTTCTAAAAAAAAATGTAAACTCCATATTTAGATATAACATTATCACTGTTAAAGGAGACAATAAATAGATTACAAATAAAAAGTTAAACGATCGTAACAAACGTCCATGTGTTCTGTCTTTAAAAATAAAGTTTTGAAATATAAAATGTTCACATCCCCTATATTCTTAACCCTGCGTTATACAGCTATGTGGCATGGGGGGCATGGTCGTGTGGCGGTCTGCGGGAGACAGAGAGAGCGGTAAGGCTTGTCACCTGGTTTGTAATTATCTTTAACACCTGTGTCTTGTTGTAGTGATACGGAGAGAGACATTTAAAGGGACGCCAAGTGTCGAGAGAGAGAGTGGATCCAGAAAGCTCCACAGAGTGTGATATTGTTTTGTTTATGTTTACATTTCTACAGCGGTGACCGTCGTATGTTCGTGAAAGAAATTAAAGTGCTGATTTCAAACCTGCTTCGCTGTCTCCTGACTCCTCCATCGCTCAACGAACCTGTTCACAAGCTACTTAAGCTCACAGTAAATGTACGTGTATCTAGGTCATCTCATGTAATGATTTGCCATGTCACATTTAGCAGAGAGAATATCCAGATGTCGTGACGAATCTTATTAGTGTTCTGACTCAAAGCTTCGGTCATATTCAGGCAGCTCAGGGTCAGCAACAGCAACAACAACAGCTTTCTCCTGCTGTTTCTCTGCCTCGAGTAGAGCAGGATATAACCAGGTTATCAGCACCTACTCTTGAGAATCAATCTGTTAAATTTGTTTTGCTTTTGCACAATTAACATTATAAGTGATGTTCTTTTATTGTTTGTAGATCGTTTCCTGGGATGCTTATTTGTTACGATCGTTTAACTTTTTATTTGTAATCAATTTATTGTCTCCTTTAACAGTGATAATGTAACATCTATTTATATATTTTTAAATATGGAGATTACATTTTTTTAGAAGACAACATACTATGGTATAGACAATTATAATCTATAAAGTAAACATAAGAATCAATCAATAGTCCAATCAATTGAGAGAGAAAAAACTGCAGAAGTGGCTATTTCAGACGCGTTAGCGAGTATGGCTAATAAATCCACCGCTTTAACTGATCTCTAACTACTTTATCTGAAGCAAATGCTGTTAAAGCACATTTAATGCTAATTAAATAAAAGGAAACAATCAATTTTTTATTTTTTTTTATTGAACACCAAGAACAGAACAAAAAACAGAATGTACATCTACAATGGCATTGGTAAGTACAGGTAAATGAGTATTAAGCAAGGCACCTATCAGTTAAAATAAAATAAATTTAAAGTATAAAATAAAAATACAAATACAGAGGGGTCTCTTTATTCCTCTTTTAAGAGCTCAAGGTCTCTCATTATTCCAGCCAATTTCTGGGCCTTTTTACTTTTCATACATTCCAATGCTGGAAAGAAATTACAAATCAATTCTCTTTTAAATACAGAAAAATAAGGTTTTGTCTTCATACATTTGGACTTATGAATGAAAAATGTGCCCAGTATCAACATTACATTAATAAGAAATTCATTTCTTTTCTCGTCCAACAGCATTCCAAACATAACATGTTTCCTAGCAAAAGTGGGCAGTGAGTGAATCTTTGATTCCAACCAATAAGACATATTTTCCCAAAAAGTATTTGAAGAAAAAAAAGATGTTCAGTTGTCTCTATCAATTTTACAAAAAGTACAGCATTTTCTTCAAAATTAAACCGTTGTCTTAAAAATTCACTTGACTGGTATACCCCATTTAATATTTTAAAATGAGTTTCCTTAAACAATCAACTTTATATACCTGAGATCCACCTGCATGCCTGTGCTCAGCCATGATGTTTGATCCGTGTCTCAAGCTAATGACGTAACTTCCAGAGAGGCATCACTGAGCCCGTTGTACACGCCCAAATCCCCTGACTCCACCCCCCACATCAAAACAGTGCCATAAAGCGAAACGCACAGAAAAGTGAAGCGCAAAGGCAAAACAGTATCACGAGCTCACACGTGACGGAAATGCAGATTAAAAGGAGCATTGCAAAATAATTAGTAGGCATTGCAAAGAAAAAGATGTGTGGCAAAATCATTGCTGCCTAAAAATCTGTTGCAGAGATAAAAAAAGGATAAAAGTTCTTTAGTTTCTTTTACAACAGTCATTGATTTTTGCAATTAATTATATCTTGGTTTTTGCTATATTATATTTATATTTTGCAATTCTTTATTTTTGTTTGCAAAACTTTATTTTTTTCTCTCGATACTTTATTTTACGTTTGTGATACTTAATTTTTGTTTTTAATTTTTTTTTTTTTTGTTTGCTCAATACTTTTTTCTTTTGCAACACTTTATATTTTTGCAAATATATGTGGCATGGAATTGATTCTATAAAAGAGCTTTTTTTAAAAGTTTAAGAGCAGCATTTAAATGACCTCAAAGCACACAAACTAATGGACTAAAACACAAAAAAATATTTCATGGTATTTTAAAGATTTAGCTGCTGGCTTGGGATTGATGTTTTTTCATGCATTAATAATCAGAAAAAGCACTGAACAGCACAACCACTCTGTCAATGCACTTTAAGCAGCAACCACTCCACATTAAACTGTAGGCTTACTATGATCTTCATTGAAGTGTTTATTAAGTGCTCTCATTTGCTGGACAACTTGGGTCATGTTTTTTCTACTTCAACCTGCCTCTGTTGTTTTTCAAGCGAGTTTCATTATGCAACACATTTTCACTGGGCTGTGAAGTGACAACACTGAGGGGGCTTCTCCATGCTCATATCAGACTAATCAATAATTAAATAAATGATTTCCATTATCTATAATCATCGATTAGTTGTTGTAGCCCTAAATTGAACTCTTAAAGAAACTGATCTCAGAACAGTTTGAAAAGCACCTAATTTTCATCCTACCTCCATAAACAGGAGAGCTACGAGGGCAAATGATGCTGCACGTCTCCATGAAATTGCATATGCAACTAATTAAAAATGTATATATTTTTTAACTTTACACTGTTTTGTCGAAGCGCGATTCATTAGATTTTTAGCATTTTAAATTCATTAATGACCAACACTTATGATCCTCGAGTCAAAAATCATATTTCTGAGGATAGGAAGAAAACCTTTGGTAGCTTAATTTATAAAATCCAATGTGAGCAAAACAAGTTCATCACGACTGCCACTAGGGGGAAGTGCAAAAACCTTCATACATATGTGTGTATGGTGAATAGATGCACAACTTTGGACTGCCACCTGCACTGCATTGATGCGTCATTCTGTATTAAGTACAGTTAATATTATATCAACCCTTTGTGGTGTCCCAAACCTATTATGCCAGACTACATTAAATGGAAGGTCAGCTGAAAGTGAATTGGAAAGCACACAAATTAGGCATCTAGTTTAAATGTTGGCTAATGTTTTTATACGTCTTCGTGGTGTAGTGACTCAGCTCAATCCAAGTGGCAGAGGATGAAGCTCAGTTGCATCCATGTCTGAGACAGTCAAATCTGCACATCTTATCACGTGGCTTGTTGAGTGCGTTACCGCGGAGACATAATGCTTGTGGAGGCTTCACGCTATTCTCCACAGCATCCACACACAACCCACAACGCACCCCACTGAGAGCGAGAACCACACTATAGTGACCACGAGGAGGTTACCCCATGTGACTCTACCCTCCCTAGCAACCAAATTATCAATATTTTATTGCATTCCTATTTAGCTGTTAAATGTCTACTTAGCATTTAGTGAAACTAAAGGGTGAGAATGCATAAAGTAAACAGGGAAGTTACGCAACATCAAACATACATGCAAGTCATGCTTACAACATTCAAGTGAATGAGACAATTTTTACACATTGGAAGAGCGTGCTGAAAAAGACATGGATGCTTATGCGTGCAAAATCAGTTTAGCATTGCCATAGCAACAGTAAGGTTTGTTACACTAGTACAACACAGCTAGACACTGTATAAGCCACACATAAAAGGGATACCAGGCTTGGCAGAGTATATTTCCAATTACACTGTACCCACTTCAATATATTGCTGCACATCAATGACATTAGTTACCATCATTGGAACAATACAGATGACCTTGACAGCTAGAAAGTGTGTAAACATTTCCTGCCCATGCAAAGACAGCAGACGAATACTGTTATGGCTTCCATCTTTATTACAACGTCTACAGCAATGGAAAAGACTGCCATTCAATCAAAAACAAATATATTTTAGCATATTTTTAAGATTTATACCTTTCAATTTAAAAACAAAATTCCATAAAATGTTATTGTGTAATGTTTAACTAAATTAAATTATTAAAACTTAAAAGATTTAGTTTTTGTTGTTGTTTTATTATTAAAAATTACTCCATTAAATTTGATTGAATTTTGTTATGAAAATGAAAAGCAAACATTTTAAAATATTTTTTTGAAGTGTAAAAAAAACAATCTAAACCAGCTGGTTCATTTGATGCAGTCAGTGATTTCAGCTTCAAGCTTTACTATGATAGTCCAACTAAATTTGTCAAGAAAGTTGATCTGGCTGACTTACTTGATCTAGGGCTCCAGAGGGATACTCATTGAGAAGAACACTATATGGCTGTGATCCACTGAGTTTATGGGATGGGAACTGGAGGACGGAGAAGGGGTTACAGTACCATACCCTCCCTGTCATGCAGAACCATCCCACAGGTGGAGGCAGGAGGTAATGGATGCTCAATGCAACCTGTGGATCAATCAAGAGAGGAAAATTATATTAATGAAAGAAATTGAATGGGGTGGGGGGAGCAATCAGTCACAAAACATTTGATCAAAATGGCAAGTGAAGCATCTTATAAAGACTTAGGATGTAGTGAAATGCTTTTGACTGATTTCTAATGGTCTATATTTGTGTTGTGAAAAGTACCAGTACATTGGTACCAAGTCGATACTCAAATTAGACGTCACTGGCACTTTGAATCAGAATATTTAACATGACAAAACAAAATGACCTTAACAAAGCAGCATCAAAACTTATGTTTATAATTAAGATTTTTGTTGTAAATAAATAAAACTTAACAGTAAGGTTCTCTTCATTAAAATGAATGCATTAGGTATCAGGAGCTAACAATGAGCAAAGTTTTGGTTTTAACTGCTTTTAATAGTTAATATATTTTACAAATACAGTTTTCTTCAGTATTCTATACAAATTCTTCTGAGAATTGTTAGTGAATGTTAGTTCATAATGAACTTTGTTAGTATGTAGAAATTAACATTTACAGAGATTAATAAAAGTCATAAAAGTATTGTTAGTTAACTACAGCTGAAACTTGAAAAATTAGAATATCATGCAAAAGTTCATTAATTTCAGTAATTCAACTTAAAAGGTGAAACTAATATATTATATAGACTCATTACAAGCAAAGTAAGATATTTCAAGCCTTTATTTGATATAATTTTGATGATTATGGCTTACAGCTTATGAAAACCCCAAATTCAGAATCTCAGAAAATTAGAATATTACATGAAATCAATAAAAAAAAGGATTTTAAATACAGAAATGTCGGCCCTCTGAAAAGTATAATCATGCATATGTACTCAGTACTTGGTTTGGGCCCCTTTTGCATTAATTACTGCCTCAATGCGGCGTGGCATGGATGCTATCAGCCTGTGGCACTGCTGAGGTGTTATGGAAGACCAAGATGCTTCAATAGCGGCCTTCAGCTCTTCTGCATTGTTTGGTCTCATGTCTCTCATCTTTCTCTTGGCAATGCCCCATAGATTCTCTATGGGGTTCAGGTCAGGCGAGTTTGCTGGCCAATCAAGCACATTAATACCATGGTCATTGAACCAGGTTTTGGTACTTTTGGCAGTGCGGGCAGGTGCCAAGTCCTGCTGGAAAATGAAGTCAGCATCTCCATAAAGCTTGTCTGCTGAAGGACGCATGAAGTGCTCTAAAATGTCCCGGTAGACGGCTGTGTTGACTCTGGACTTAATAAAGCACAGTGGACCAACACCAGCCGATGACATGGCTCCCCAAACCAACACAGACTGTGGAAACTTCACACTGGACTTCAAGCATCTTGGATTGTGTGCCTCTCCATTCTTCCTCCAGACTCTGGGACCTTGGTTTCCAAATGAGATGCAAAATTTGCTCTCATCAGAAAAGAGGACTTTGGACCACTGAGCAACAGACCAGTTCTTTTTTTCTTTAGCCCAGGTAAGACGTTTGACATTTGAAGCCCATGTCCAGGACCCGTCTGTGTGTGGTGGCTCTTGATGCAGTAACTGCAGCCTCAGTCCACTCCTTGTGAAGCTCCCCCACACATTTGAATGGCCTTTTCCTGACAATCCTCTCCACGCTACGGTCATCCCTGCTGCTTGTGCACCTTTTTCTTCCACACTTTTCCCTTCCACTTAACTTTCTATTAATGTGCTTTGATACAGCACTTTGAGAACATCCAACTTCTTTTGCAATTACCTTTTGAGGCTTTCCCTCCTTGTGGAGGGTGTCAATGATGGTTTTCTGCACAACTGTCAGGTCAGCAGTCTTCCCCATGATTGTGAATTCAGCTGAACCAGACTGAGAGACCATTTAAAGGCTCAGGAACCCTTTGCAGGTGTTTAGCTGATTAGAGTGTGACACTTTGAGCCTACAATACTGAACCTTTTCACAATATTCTAATTTTCTGAGATTCTGAATTTGGGGTTTTCATAAGCTGTAAGCCATAATCATCAAAATTATATCAAATAAAGGCTTGAAATATCTTACTTTGCTTGTAATGAGTCTATATAATATATTAGTTTCACTTTTTAAGTTGAATTACTGAAATTAATGAACTTTTGCACGATATTCTAATTTTTCGAGTTTCACATGTATTGTATTAATGAATACAGCCTTCATCTAGAATTGCCACTTTGTGTATATTTTTATTTAAACTGCACATCTCTCAATATTTTGTAAAAAAAAAAAAAAAAGAAAAAAAAAGATGAACTTGAAATTTCCTGTTGATAGTCGTTGGGTGCATGAGGTTTTTTTTTAATCACAGGTCGCAAGCATGACTCAAAAATGAAATGAGGATTCATAAACAACTCAAATTAATTCAACGTTAGACCATTGTTAGATCACTTTGCTAATAGCCTTTGCATTGATGTCTTGAGCCTAATAGTTGCATGCTCACTGTATATTCACTTAATACATACTAAAATATTTATTCTATAATAATTAGATAATTATACTCCTAATGTTCCTGAGACTGACGTTACTAACACTAATGTTAATGAGACACAATTAACTTTATTTTCAATAAAATGTATGACATGACGATTAATCAAGTTAATTGCATATACCATTATTTGCTGAGAAAGGACCGGAAAAAATATATATCTATAATAATTATCTACAATAAATATCTCATACAAATTGAAATTCAGTTTGAAATCAATTGCATTATTGTGGAAGATGATTGTTTTATTCTCATATCATTGAACAAACCTACAGTTGGCAGTTATATATATAATGCTAAATACCAGTGAGATGCAGCTCCAGAAATTATATATATATATATATATATATATATAATAAATATTCAGATAATTAAAATGCATTTCATTCTAGTAGCAGAAGAGTTAGTCATTGATAAGACAATACAAAAAGCGGACTTTAGAATACAATGTATTGTTTACTACCATATTATTGATCATAAGTCAATCATTGGCATACAGTTCACAGCAATCCATTTCACAAGAGCATTTGTCAATCAGTTGGATATTTATTATGAGGGCTTGTTTAAAAGCCTGTCAATTTACACCTTTGTCAGACATGCTTGTGTTGTGTCTCGGGTGCGTTGCCTCATAAACATAATATGTTTTGGTCACTGTGTCAAGTTAAATATAGTTTAATACTCAATCTTTAAACACATCTCGAGATCACTTAGTTCGCATTTGCGCTCCTTCAAGTGTTGAACGCAAGAACGTAACGCATATTTCTGTTGTTCTGCCTACTGAAGTGTTTTCTTCACTGCATAAACTACGCATTGCTCATACAGCTGAAATGTCACTTACTGCCCTCTGGAGTAAACAAGTGGTACTACAAGCTTGCATTTCTCAGGATCTTCCTTATTATGGTCAGGGGCAGTACGATTAATTGCGTAAATTGTTTTTACGCGTTATTTTTTGTCAAATTAATTGCAATGAATTAACGCGTTAAATCGACAGCCCTAATATATATATACATATACATACACACACATATATATATATATATATATTTATTAGGGCTGCACAATTAATCAAAATAAAATCGATTGTGCGATTATTAAATTGCAAAGGGCTATAATAAATAAATAAATAGTCTGCTCCCTTCAAAGTGTATTTGCGCTGCTCTGTCTGGTCTATATTAAGTCAGAGCATTGTTATTGTGTTTTCAGAGCGGTTCTGTGCTCCACAACTCCCTCTCATGCTTAGAGTAACAGAAGTGCTCAGAGTTCGGTTCCGTTTGCTTACATGCGCTAAATGCTTTATTTACACTAAACTGGCGCATCCTCCTTGAAGCGTTTTTTTATTATTATCTGGGTTAGCAGCATCTCAGTCTCCGCAAGGCACAGGTATCATAATAATATCACAGAATACAAGATGGGGTATAATTCAAACATCTTTATTAAATGATTCAAATTAAAAATGAGTAAAGAGTAACATTTATATTTTAAAATGATATTTTGTGTATACTGAATTATTGACTGGCAGCAAAAACTAGGCAACCACTATGGTTTTAGCAAATGGGAAATTTAGTTAACAGTGACATTGAGCAGAAAGCTTACATATAACCAGTTTTGACAGAACTGCTGATAAAAGTTATAAATGATCAGCATCGATTGATGAGACGAAAAGAATACTGGAGAACGGTATCGGATGTTAAAATCCTGATTGGAGCATCCCTAATATTCAAGTTGACTATGTTTCAAAAACTAATGATGATGATTAGTGGGCTGAGACCTATCACAAAATGGACAAAAACAGGTACATAGTGGATGGTAACATTTGGATATGTTTATGTATTTATTTGTTTGTGGTTGAACTCAAGTCTCAGTTTTTTTTTTTTTTTTTAAGAGGGTTCAAGTGTGAAAACCCCTGTAGACTTTTTGCAGTTGAACACGTGGGAAACATTACCATCATAATCGCAGTTCATGCAATATGACATTTTGTCCAATTGTGCAGCCCTAATATATATATGTGTGTGTGTGTGTGTGTGTAGGGTGGCCATAAGTTTGGAATAATGTATATATTTTGTTCTTATGTAAAGAAATTGGCACTTTTATTCACCAAAGTGGCAGGACAATAATAACATAAATTACTATTACAATTAAAATGTTTTTTTTTTTTTTTCAGAACTTCTTAAACTATTTCAAAGAGTTCTCATCAAAAAATCCTCCATGTGCAGCAATGACATCTTTTCAGATCCTTTCCATTCTAGCTGTCAGTTTGTCCAGATACTCAGATGACATTTCACCTTATGCTTCATGTAGTCTTGTCAGGTACTTCTCACACACCTTACAGTCTAGCTGATCCCACAAAAGCTCAATGGGGTTAAGATCATAATACTCTTTTCCAATTATATTTTGTCCAATGTCTGTTTCCTTTCTCTGTTCCAAAAGTTGCTTTTCTTTGCAATTCTTCCCATAAGGCCTACACCCCTGAGACTTCTCTTTACTGTTGTACATGAAACTGGTGTTGAGCGGGTAGAATTCAATGAAGCTGTCAGCTGAGGACATGAGGCGACATGTGAATGCCAGGACCTGATCTATTTATCCTCTTGTTTAGTTTTACATCTGGGCCTTCCACATCTGTCCTTGTTAGAGCCAGTTGTCCTTTGTCTTTGAAGACTGTAGTGTACATCTTTGTATGAAATCTCCAGGTTTTTTTTGGCAATTTCAAGCATTGTATATAGCCTTCATTCCTCAAAATAATGATTGACCGACGATTTTCTAGAGAAAGCGGTTTCTTTTTTGCCATTTTTGACCTAATATTGACCTTAAGACATGTCAGTCTATTGCATACTGTGGCAACTCAAAAGCAAACACAAAGACAATGTTAAGCTTAATTTAATTAACCAAATTGCTTTCAACTGAGTTTGATATAATGGCAAGTGATTTCTAGTACCAAAATTACAATTTCGCATGATTACTCAAGGATAAGGTGTTGGAGTGATGGCTGCTGGAAAAGGGGCCTGTCTAGATTTGATCAAAAATAACTTTTTTCAAATAGAGATGGTGCTGTTTTTTTACATAAGTAATGGGGACTGAAGGGGACTGAACACTTTATGAATGCACTGTGTGTGTGTATATATATATATATATATATATATATATATATATATATATATACACACACACACACACACACACACACACAGACCAGCCACAACATTAAAACCACCTGCCTAATTTCGTGTAGGTTAAATAAATTGTATTCCATTTAAAATTAAAATCCTTGAGAAGCAACATATAAGATATTTAGACTTGCTTTTAGAGAAAAAAAAAATACACTTGTATACAAAATACACTTATATTTAAGAGACATATTAAAAATATAATATTTTAAAATATCTAAAAATCCTTTAAAAAAAAGATGCATTCGCCTGAGAAGCAACATATAAGATATTTAGACTTGCTATAAGATATTGTCTCTTAAATATAAAGTGTATTTTGTATACAAGAGTATTTTTTATCTCTAAAAGCAAGTCTAAATATCTTATATGTTGCTTCTCAGGCGAATGCATCTTTTTTTTAAAGGATTTTTAGATATTTTAAAATATTATATTTTTAATATTCTATTCAACATTCTCAGATTAAAAAAAGAAATCTTCTGCAGTGTAGTTGCTAAAGTAAATGTGAACTGTTTTAAAGGAGTTTTAAATATTTATTTCAGAAAACAAGCCGAAAACAAAAACAAATCAAAAACTTTTTTATTGCAGTGCATAATGGGTCAAAAACGACCCTCTCTCACCTTTCTATTCACTTCAAACCATCTTTATCTCACAAAAAACATCTCTCTTATTAATAATGCTGTGTATTGGGGGCCTGGGCAGCTCAGCGATTATTGGCACTTCCTACCATCCATGGAGTCCAGCCAGGTCTCCTGAGCAACCAAATTGGCCCTGTTGCTAGGGAGGGTAGAGGGGGTTACACATGGGGTTACCTCCTCATTGTTCTCGCTCTCAATGTGGTGTGTGGTAAATTGTGCATGGATCTTGGAGAGAAAAGCATGAGCCTTAATTATTTTGCCTACATTTTTTTTTTATTGTCGTCAACGTCGACTAATCGTTTCAGCCCTAGTGACGAAACATTATACCGCCCTCCGTCCCCTGACATATTTTGTTCCTGCATAGAGACCAGCAAGCTTTTGAGGCCGGTGCGGAACCAGGTTTTCAGACCCGGAACGGCCTTTTCTGTGGTGGAAATGGACAAAACAGTTTGAGAATTCGCACGGACCAAGGAACCTGCTCCGAAACCATGTTGGTGGAAAAGGGCTATCAGATCCTTACGCTTGCCCATTTTCCTGCTACCAATACATGAAATACAAGAACTGACTGTTCACTTGCTGCCTAATATACCCCACCCCTTGACAGGTGCAATTGTAACGAGATATGTTTTTGAATAACTTTTATAGATTTAATTCACTTTTATATATTAGATTATACTTAATACATCCAGGGGAAAAAAACTTCCCTTAGAAGTTTCCCTTTTTGTTTTTTTTCTTATTTTACAAATTATAAAAATTCAATGATTTTCATTATAATGAACACATTGCACTGTAAATACTATATCATCCATTTATGATCTAAATTTCAATTAACTTTGGAACAAATCAATGACCTTCTGGGACTAAAGGTTAAACTTAAGCAGCACAAATTTCTTCTTTAATAAGTAAACAGCTGATATATTTCAATATGAGAGAGCAGAAAGAGGTGTAAAAATGGCAAGGTTAACAGCAGATACTGTGGCAGGCGTTCTTTGTGGAGAAACTGGTGTTTCACTCACACTTTCCTTGTTACAACATCCTGTACTTCTGAACTTTAGGAGTAAGACAGTCCCTCCCACCTCTGCTGTAAACACAACTCCCGAGGCAAGGGAAGCTCTTAGCAGATGCTGTTGCGTCGCCTCTCGCTTAAACCTCCATGAGTTTGTTCATCTTGTGCAGTTCTTGTGTGCTTTAAAAAAAATAACCCTGAGATATTGCTAAGCCCAGGCATGATCTGATAAGAATTGGGACACTGAGCCCTGGGTCCCCCTCACTCTCTCAATTCCTGCTGCACAGGGAGGGTGTCTGTTTAGCTGGCTTGAGCAAGCTTGCTTTCCTGTCCCTCTCACTCGTTCATTTGCTAGTTCACTCTGGCGTACTCTCCCTACCCCCACACATACTCAAAGGCTGCACAAGCTTTTTTGTTTTCTAGCGAGATGTAGGTCAGCTCTCTGACGACTGAGGCGGCACAGCTGAGCGCCGCTCTCCGCGCTGCGGCAGAGAGACACTCGCACCAACACACAGGGAAAGAACTGTGAGAGTGTGTGTCTCACGATATCACTGCCTTTTGATCACACTGACTACTGATTTGACACTGACTGAGATGTGAAGAAATATAATCAAAACATCAGGGACTGACACTTTTAAAAGACGATACAGAGCAACCTATCTAAGGCATATGAAATTGCTGAGCAGAAGTATCATCAACATGATGCAGATTACTAACCCTAACCCTGTATTAAAAACACTTCACAGTTAGATGAATTTAACTAGATATCATCCTCTTACAAAATAATTAAATTAAAACTAAAAGCAAGGATAATGTTATCAAACTGTGATTAATAACCAAATAAATGATAACTTTTACAACAGACTGTTTATATGACTACTAAAATAAAATAAAAACCGAAGTCCATCCATTTATTTAAACGAACTTTAAGCGCACAGGTCTCTTTTTACTCTCTGAGCACAGACAGTACATCTCCTAAGGAGATCTGTAAAGTCAATATACACCCAATTTAGTCAAACAAAATTGTAAACACTAACAGAATGCAATTTGAAAACAAGCCCACATCTTCTCTCTTAACCATGGCAGGTTCACTTTAGGGCCATGTTTACATGAATCTGCAGCTGTGCTGGAATGTACACGGCTGACAGTGAGCTGTGAATTCAGACCACGCGCTTGGCATATTTGGGGCCTCCAAAAAGTTTTAAACCAGTTGCAAAAGTTTTTAAAAATAAGGCCATTGGAATGAGGGCCAATGATAATTATGTAAAGTCTATTTGATACACCTGCTCAAATTTGGAAAAATAATACTACCAATACTAATACTATTCTGTGTCATGACACTTCCAATAGTGCCAACACAAATATCTTGTATCATGCACCTGTCATCGCCAAGTGCACGGAGAACAAATGAATGGCCACTCTTTGTTATTATTGTAATCGCGGTAGCCATCCGTTTAATTTTCTTTTCCACACCATTCAAAATAATAGATGACAGTCATGGAATTAGCCCACAATACAAAAAAACATATCATTTCTATGCACAAAGATGTTTTAAATTAAAACTAAATACACAATACTCTGACTCTTTTTTGGAACACTAACATATAGCCCAATTCTATAAATTATTGTTTAGCTTACTTTTGGAAAAAATGCTGGCATAATTCCTTGTATTAAATTAAATAAATTACCAAATGAAAAAAGCATTAAATGAAGAAAAAAAAAAATAAATAATTAAAAATAACCAAACGGGAATTTTTATATATGTGTGTGTGTGTGTGTGTGTGTGTGTGTGTGTGTGTGTTTATATATAGTTAGCCTATTTAATTGCCTTTTCTTCACACAAACTTAAATTAACCTTACCCTGTTCTGTAGACATAAAAGTTCTGCACTTTTTTCAAGACTATAAACTATCAGAACTATTTGTCCAATGCTGAGTTAACTTTCAGAAAACAAGCTTTTGAACATTTTAAAACTTTTTACTCTTTACATTGGATAGCATTTGCTGAGCTTCTTCAGAAAATTTTAAGATGCTAAAATTCATTTTAGATGACAATCAAGATAAGTTGGTCCTTGAAAGTTGCTGCACAAATGTGCGGGACATAATGCAGTTGTGATGGTAATGCATTATATTAGATGATTGTTCAAAATAGCCTAGAATGATTCATGCATGTAAACACTGTTATTACACCGCATCAATTTTTCTTCAATAGCTGTGCACACAGCATGTGGTCATTATACTAATACCGAAAGTTTTCCCCACTACTTGGTGCAGGTTGCAAGCTTGAAAAGGGCCATGACGATCCGCTTAACATGTGAAAGGCGCAACATCAGGACCAAAAGATTGCTAATGTGACGTCATCGTGACGTATTACCAGTGGTGAACGCAAAGCATTTTGGGAATCCGCGGCGCAAACAGAAGGCGCCAGACTTGATTGCATGGAGGGAAGAACGCAGTGTTCAAGATGCCGTCTACCTGCTGTGTTATAAACTGCAATAGTCGTTCTCACGATAGAAGTGGCATAAAGCTTAAGAACGGAGAATCCTTTTTATCGTTTTCCAGCGTGGAAAAATAATAGTGCAAGCCATGTTTCAGAGGTGACAAAAAGTGCGACGAATGGCATGGATAGCAGCAGCAAGGAGGCCCAAGATTACCTTCGATAACACTCCACCACACATGATGGTGTGTTCAAAGCATTTTAACAAAGTTAAATTACAGAGAGTAATTGTAAATGTTATGTTTTGGGCAAATAACCAGCGTGTTTTGTTTTATTTAACCAGACCATTAGATTTGACGTTAGGCCAGTGTTAACCGTTAACTAGCATGAAATGGCTAGAAAATGAGCTTAAGTTACCAATGTACTAAAGCGTAACGTTAATCAGTTTTAAATGTTGTACATCTAGGCTACATAGCAAATTATTTGGTGACTGTGTTTGCAGGCAAACCTGCCTATGAAATGTTGGAGTGTGATCCTGACTGGGCCTGGGATATGTGGTGCCTTGTGAGGGGGAGGATAAGACTTTGCTGGATAAAATTGTGGTTGTGTGCTGTGCTTTGACCAATATGTGAAGCCGTCGTGTTAGAATTATACACCATGCTCACATCTAATATGTACAAATGTTTTTTTTTTTTCAAAAGATTTTGTAATGTCACTTCTCACATGTAATGATTTTTAGCCATCTCTGTAAATAAAATACACAAAGACTGAATGAAATTCTGCCTCCTTTATCTGTATTAAGGAAGAATTGTGCAAAATCAGTTTGGATTGCAATACACAATTACATAAATAAATGGTAGTAACAACCAACTAAATTTCAGTTTCTTTACATATTTAACTTGTAAATACATTTAGATGAAGACATTTATAAAGAGTCCATAGAAAAGATAACTGGAAATGTATGAGGTAGGTTGTGGGTGATAAGTCACAGACATGTGCAAGCATCGCATTGCCATAACTCTTCTCTGTGCGCTGCTGAATCCCACGCAACCTAAATGGAACCACTGTATAGGACAGTTCTGATTATCGCAAGCAACCATGTCTGCAAACATTAAGGCTGTCTGCAAAAGCACCACAACACAGCCTTTTCAGGTTGACCTCCCCTGACCAGTCACTATGCTCGTAAGAATCCAGTCCTTCGATTCCCTTTATTTTCTCGTCATACGTCTTTGCATTAGGATGTAGTTTTAGGCAGTATGGTCCGACAATATTTTCTTTAGCCCGCTGCATTTTGTAGGATTATATTCTGTTTTTCACGCTAATTTTTTTTAATTATTTTCATGCCACTAGCCTGCTATGCGATGCCAGCCCATGTAAACGGGCCAAACATACCCATAATTCTTTGCGTTCTGATGACGTTGCCGCCCAGTTGGTCACATGTCTTAGCAATCTCTATACTCTCCCCATTTTACAAAGATATCTGGGGGGCGAACGGTACACAATTAGCAATATACACAGAAGTTATGTATGGAAACGGCTTAAGGGCAGATTTATTTTGCTATAAACCAAAACTTAAACGACAAAGTGTTTAAGCATGACGTCATCACGCACGCCATTTATTTTTTCTCGATAAAAGAACATTTGCATAGAAACAAGCATAAGACGGCAAATTTCACAAAATGTTGCTGGGTGTTTCTGCAACTACGGGCACTTTTGACTATCCCAATTTAAAAAAAATCAACCTCTATGAATTTCAATTTTAACCATCACGGTCTATAAAAATGTACACAAAATAGAATGTAGTCGTTAAGATTTTTATCTGGAACATGTTTATTTTTTATGTTTTTCGGGTCATCTTAAAAAGTGTCCTTACCGCAATGTTACAATAACATTCATTTTATACATTTTTCTTTAGTAATTTCTATTAAAAAATTAATCTATTTAAAAAGCTTTTTCAAATTTGATGCAGTTTTGTAAATACTGATATAAAAAAAATTATATACAAAATAGGGAATTTCATGTTTTTTTCAATGCCATGTAAAAAAATTACAGTAACCTTAGATGTCAATTGTTTCCATACACACAAAAGATAACATAATTAACTTTTTATGACAGATGTTGCAATTTTAATGTGTTAATCATCTCAGCTTAAGTGTAAAAAATGTTTTTTGCAAATGAAAATGTGAAAAAAATGAAAATAGAGCAGTGCTGCGGTAATGACATCTTGTTGTCGGTAAGGACACAATGTTAAACTGCCATGAAATCAAAAACAGGCTACTGTAAAGACCAACAGTAAAAGAACCAGAAAACAAAAGGTATTGCATGTGTAAAAGATAGTAGCAGTTTTGCAGTAAATAACTATTTTAATTAACTCTTACTCTTTTAACTGCTTCAAAAATATTGTCTCCTAAAGTTGATGTTGCACGAACATTAATAATATACTAAACTAACACAAACCCATAACACTAACCGCATCTCACCATAACATTACATTTTTGTACCATACCCAATTATTTCTCATTTCAGACAGAGAAGTAATCTCATTGCAACATTTAGGCTTTTGGTACATGTACAGGTAACTAATTAAAACGAGAACAGAGTTCCTTCCAAACTGAGTCGGTAAGCTTCATGTGTCTTGATGTCACTGGTTGTGGTTCTGGCACAAGCCCAACAACATTCTCATGAGTGTACCAGATCACATCATCCTTCATTGGCCAAAAAAACTATTGGCCCCAACCCTGTGCATTGTTTTGACGAAAGCACAACTTTGAGTATCAACATCTTGGATGATGCCTGGATATTGGTCATTGTCATACACAATTACACACCATTTACCAATCAGCCCCTCGTTTACATCAGAAATTTTTTTTATCGCATTGACTTCCTGGAATGACGGATGATGCTGATGGAGGACTCCTGTGGAAGGCTCAGATGCACAAGCAAATGTGACGCACTGTGGGCTGAAGCAGGTGCATGGATCTGGGTTTCTGCAGAAGCAGCTCAGCACTCTCCACATGATTTGCCCAGAGACTGATGTGTGGATCTGAAAAATATAGTATTTTGGATACTTGGTAGAATACACTTTGCTGGAATAGCCTGTCCGCCATGAACTGTGCATTTTCACACAGTTTACAGAGACATGTTTCCCTGTCTTTGAATGATGGATGTACAACCCAAAATGGTTTTCTCTTGCAAAATTCAGTGTAGGAGATTTTGATGTTTGGCTTCGCTGCTTTGAACTTTAGGTGTAGATTCTTAAGTGAATCAGAGAGTAGGCGCTTCTGCATTTTCAGCTGCTTCCTAGTTATTGTATCCCGTTTACTTGTGGTGGCCCTGCTGTTGTCATCCCTTTCAAGAAAATGTGCCAATGTTATTTCATCTGCATTGGTGATCACAATTGATTGTTGTTTCCTGTGATATTCCAGAGAGTTTGGCCTCTTTTGATTGGCTCTCATCATCTTTTGTGAAAACCCAAACTCTTGGTGTGCATATTTCCCGAGCCGATATTTCTTAATGATCTTTCCTGCAATCACTTTTGAAAGGATCTGCTTCTCCTTGGGGTTGGTCAGTGACTTGTTACCCTCATTTAGCTCTGACATAATGACATTATGAAACAGTAAGACCCGTTTAATTTGGTGTTGGGATGTGCGAATCTGTTGGGGACAGTTTTTTTGAAAGCCTGAAACAACGCTTCCTGTATTTTTCAACTGAGGCCACTGACTTCTTTAGCTTGTACTTTGCATCTCTGAGTTCGCAGTACATCTCTGATTGACACTTTTTTACTTTTTTATGCCCCCTCTTAAAAGCAGCTTCCACATTAGGTGAAGGTTCTAGTGGAGCAGCAAGTAAGTCCTCATCAGATGGGGATATTGGTGGTGTGTTTGTTGATACAAACTTATTTGAGGCATTCAGTACTTTTTGTTTTGCCCTCTAGTTTTTTTTATTTATCCTCCACTGCCTTCTTTTCAGGTTTTTCTCTCTTTTTGTTAGCTGGGAGACAGTTTTTATCTGCCCACTTTCCTTTCTCTTTTTGTAGCGCTCTTTTTCCTTCTGTGCAGATAGTCTGCATATCTCTCTGGGTCATTTTTCATTTCCTCTCTGTATTTTTTTGATCGTATTGTTGATAAATTTGGTGTCATCTAGGGTTAAAAAATGGCATGTTTATATATATACTAATATATATACTAATATATACTTCAGTACTAATAATATACTGAATATTTGTAATTTAATATACAGTAAACCTTGAATTTGTCTCTACCGCAACACAAGGTCTTTACCGCAACACCTAAATTTGCTGCGGTAAAGACATGTTGCGGAAATGACATTTTTGCTAATATTTTAGCTAATTGGAGTTAGCAAGGCCTACCACATTAGTTTTGACTCTTAGCATCTTAATATACATGAATTCAACAGTAAAATAAGTTATTTTTAAAATGTAGTTCAAAATACACAATTATTAAGCTGAATGGTAAGGACGCACAATAAATACTAGAGCAGAAAAGATGATGTTTACCTTATTTTTTTGGTATCTTCTGAGTGAGGTAGTGTGGTGGCCTAGTCTGTCAGCAATGTGCTCAAGAGATAATTTCTGTTTCCATAGAAACTAGACTTGTTTGTGTTCGATAAAATTTCATAATAAAAGCTTTTTTTCATTGTTGCGGTAAGGACTCAAAAGTGTGGGACAGGCACATTTAGTTAAAAAATCATAAAAATGATCAGTAAATAATACAAAGAATTTTAAGATGCTGTAAATGAATCTGTATATTAAACAATTCCATTTGAAATAATGTCAAATTGTAATTAAATTAGCTTATTTTATGTATCTCAACATTGAGACCACAGGTGTGGAACATTAACAAAAATGGTGTTTTGAGCTATAAATGCTTCATAATATTATATTTAATCACATTAATCAGTAATTATATTTTTTGTCAAGGTGTGTAATGGCACTGTGAATATATTTATGAAACATCAAATGACAAATTTTAACATAAATCTAAAATTTCACTGCTGGGACTTAAAAGTGCCCGTAGTTGCAGAAACACCCTGCTACGCATTTTCACTTGGTCGATAACAAAACAGTGCGAAAAGTATATGGAAACTAGGTTAATGTCAGACTTGAGAAGTCAGCATTCACCATGCTGAGTCCCGTTGTTATGACATGTGCTTGCTATTCAACTACTTAAATAGGTAAAATGATACATAGCACATCGCCACATGCATCCTATCCATATTCATTTTTCAATAACATGTGCAGCGATTTCATTGAATGAATGGTAGAGTTGATCATATGCATTTTTGATCTCTCAAAAACAATTATCTGCAAATGCCACTTCTGATTCCACCTGATTGGTAAACTAAATCACGTTTTAAGAGTATGTAGCATTCAGTTCTGCATATGGCTGGTCAAAGCAAGTATCCTCTGGCAGGATCGGCCGTGCCACATGATCTCCTCACTTCACATCAACACAGCAAACACACAACATAAATGCATAACTTGAGTTACCTTTTCAGTCTGTTTTCCTCTAGCAGATGCTCGCTGAACTTTAGGAAGTCTAGTGGATGGTGTTTGCTGGCTTATTCTGCCAAATGGGGCGATTAGTTATGCATTCAGTCAGATGCAAATATTTCTACAAGCCCAGCGCCCACGGCCGAGCTTGAATGTGAGATCTAAAGCTAAATTCTGTCTTATTCTGACATACTAATTCCGTTAATGTGGTGCTGTTGTGGCCGTTGACTCTTCCAGTTGAATGTTAGCTAAGCTAACGAGGTTAGCGGGCTAATTTCAGGAGCTATTTTAAATCCAGTGCGCTGTTTATCTCCATGAAACTCCGTGTTTTTGTCGTCGTAAATGCAAGCAGTTGACGCTAATGTAATTCTGTATACATGTACGGGCTTGCAGTGACGCTGTCATCCGATTCAAATGGTTATTTGTGTGTTTAATTCTAGCGTTGATCTCTGCCCACCGCCATTTTCATCCTCGAGCTCCACAAACAAACAGGAGGATCGCTCACGTCACGCAGAGGATGCGCGACAGCGCTGATCTGTATGGCGTAGTCGAGGTGGTTGCGTGTCGACGCATTATTTGGAGATCGGCTTTGTTGCGCAGGTCTCCAAGTTCGCTTGGTTTGCGTAGTGCATGGACGTACGAATTCGGGGCCCATCATCGCTGTAGGGTAGAGAGCGCGGCGACTCGCGGGGGCCCATCAGGGTATCAGTACTGCCGTTGACTTCACTCTGTTCGTCAGCTGGCATTTCCTTTCCTGAAGGCCTTTATTCCAGGCCTACACTGTGTTTTAAGGCAGTTGTCATTTACAAGGTGACAGTGTTTTTATTTGGGCTACCCACGAAATTTCAGAGAAATGTCATTGTTTAAGAGAGAGAGAGAGACAGCATCCACCATTTTTTTAATATGTCTCTTTCTTAAAGGACTATTATGGTACCTTTAATTAAAGAGTTAAGCTCAACAAGTTAAGATCAATTGTCAGCATTTGTGGCATAATGTTGATTACCAGAACATTTTATTTAGACTTTTCGTTCTTTTCTTTAAAATAAAGCAAAACTGTGGATTCCATTGTGAGGCACTTACAATGGAAGTGAATGCCAGAAAATGTAAATGTTATAATACTCACTGTTTCAAAATTATATCTACTAGATGTGAGCAACATGCGCGTTAACTTGCTATAGGTGTGATAAAATCACTAACCTTTATATGTGTTAATTTATATCACATTTTACAACTTAATTGCCATGATAGCACACCGCCGTTTACCAAAAACCTTTAAAACGCCCATACACAGTTTTACAGCTCAAATAATATACAAGTTTTATCAGAAGTGATTTTATAAAGATAGAAGCTTCACATTTGACCCTATTCAATTTTATTTTAAGTGCCTCACTGTAATGTTGATTTTTGCTTTATATTTTTAAGGAAAAGAGAGAGAGAGAGAGAGAGAGAGTGTGTGTGAGTGTGTGTGTGTGTGTGTGTGAGAGAGAGAAAGAGAGAGAGAGAGAGAGAGAGAGCGAGAGATGTGGATGTCAAGTTAAAAAAAAAAATATTTGACCAATTCCATTACTGGAAGACTGGGAGAATTCGGCCGGGTTTTTACATAGCAACTGGCCCAAAAGTTGAGGGGGTGGGGAGTGTTCGCTCTTCATTTTTGCATATCGCAGGGCCATTTTGTGGTCCGTTTTGCATAACGCGGCAGCTCATTTTAGCTTATCGTGGCCCATTCGACCCGTTTCACGGCCAACCCACTGGCCCGCTCGGTTCTCCCGATGGCCAGTCCACCCCTGATCGGCCCCAAAGTGCGTCGGCCCACCGGGAAAATGTCCGGTATGCCAGATTACCAGTCCAGTCCTGCTCAGCAGCCACATGTAAGATTTGCATAAGGCAGATGATGGTCTTTAAAATACTTTAAATGTTCTTTGATAATGTTCTTATCAAGCATCGTTGAAATTCTGGATAGGCTTAAAGTCATTAATCTTTAACATCCACAAATCTAACCAGCATGTGCTTTTTGTGATTTATTAAACCATATACATTTTATTGCCAGTCAATAAAAAACAGAAAACAGCTTTATTGTCAATTAGTGTTTATGCACCTTTTCATAAAATCACAATACATTTTTGTTAAGTTAATTTAAAGACACTGTTTTGCTCAGCTGTTCTAAGTGTTGAGCCTGTATTAAATAATATTCATAATAATATTAGCAGCAGCTCATTTTACTATACCAGTTGACATCATTGCCAGCTGTTATCGTGACTCTTCACCTTTGTGAATAATACTGAAACAAAACCAAGAATAAGAATAATTTATTTGCCACTGCAGGAATGCAATATAAAGTTGGTTGTGAGCACAAGACAACACAACAGTAATACAGTACAAAACAGGTAGGCTATCATTTTAGTAGCATTCTTTGTAGCTTGGGAAAGAGCATAGTCAAATATTGTACATTTGACAAGAGGAGACTAAACATGATCAGTATATTGGACTAAAAACTCTCTCAAAAAGAAAGGAAACTGGTCTAAAAAATAGTCTTGTGTATAGGGAAATTCAAAATTAAATTAGTAAAGAACTTAATTAAATGTTTGACTGCAGCTTATATGGTAAATAATTTGGACAGAAGTTATGCCTTTTTGGAGATTCAAAAAAAAAAATATGTTTTGTAATGTGTAACTTTATTATGGCCATTTAATATTAATATAAATGTTAATAAATTGTGTAGCAACTGTGCATCTTTAAATTCTATATTCGATTAAATGGTCACATGAGGGTTACGGTGAGTCTGATTCTGAACTGCAATAGACACCCCAAAGCAGAAGGCGGCAGTGTCATATACACACAAACTAGGGGCAAAAACGTCATCTTTATGAGACAGAAATTTGTTGCAGCTAACGCGATGGCAGATATTGGGTATGTATTTCGAGTTCACATTTAAATCGCAAACAATCTGCTTTGAACATCGTATCTATTTTTTCATGTTTAACATTTATTAGTATCTATATGATGCCTGTAATTGTTTAGTGCAATTATTTTTGTGGATGATAGATTTAAAACCAAAGTATTTTGGTTATTATGAAGAGCTTGTTTTTCACATGGAGCGACAGTCAAGCTGAGCGGAGATCAGTTTACATAGTTTGTGTATGTGTATATATATATATATATATATGTGTATGTATGTATGTATGTATATTTGTTTGTTTGTTTATATACACACAGATATATTAGGGCTGCCCCTGACCAGAGACTTTCCTAGTCGACGTTAATTTAAGCCATTAGTCGACTACTCGTCGCACGTTTATGATATTAATTTAATTACTTAAATATACATTTTGGGGGGTATCAAAAAATGGTTTGAGTTCCAGGGCTGAGAAGTTATAAGTAACATTGCTAACACTGTTCTACATTACAGATAATTATTAAACCGTAATAATGAGCCTTTAAATATATATATATATATATATATATATATATATATATATATATTACAAGCGCACTCATGAAGCGAGCCGCAGTGACGCCGGCAAAAGCGGAAATGATTCTGAATGTGTCGAAAAACCAGCAAGAGACTGTCTGAACATTTTGTTAATTTATAGAGAGAAATGAACAAGGTTTTGCCAACAGACGATGATCTCGGGGATCGACGATGTCCAGAGTGTCTGAAATTACTGATAACTTTGATGATGTCAAGATGATATTTGGCTCGTTTTCCCATTAATATATACAATTATTATTAGGCTGTTATTATCATCAAAATAATATTACAAATCATTTGCACATAGACACACAGACACGAGCTTGAAGAGCACTCCTTTTTTTTTCTTTTTTTTTTTGCAAGAACAGCATCTGCTATGAGTGCTGCAAATGACCTCAGACATCTTGGCTCATGAGGTGTTTTGAATTCAGTTCGCTTTATTTCCACAGAGCAGTTCATTGTGACCACAACTCTGCAGCCTATACATCTGTGATTAAAACATAAAATACAAAAACACCTTCACCTCTAACCATGTTTTATATTTCAGTGAATATTATCATCATTATAATTTATTATTTTTACATGTATAAATTTTAGGGATGCACCGAAATTAAAATTCTGGGCCAAAACCGAAAACCCATGCTGCACTTGGCCGATAACCGAAACCGAAATGTAAGATTTTTTTTTTTTGTGTATAATTGTATTAATATTATACTTTTTCATTAATTTCATGAATTTAATGAATCTGAATTGAAAAACTACAAACCAATAAAATAAATCACACTTTTATTGAAAGTAACACACCAATATTGGACAAAAAATATATTAAAACGTTATTAAATATTATTCTTCATTCAGTTCTGTACAAATATAATTTTACAGATTTTATTAACAATTATCCAAATAATGTAAAGTTTTAGAAAACTATTATATGCAAAACAGCAGTCAAGTAATGAACTTGGCTAGCACCTTTGAAAAAGTTTAAATATGCAACAGTAATTTTAATTGAAACAAAAAGGCAGAACACAGAATGGCAGAGGGCCTCTATTCCCCTGATCTATATATAACTATAATATATAATTATATATATAGATCAGTGCTCTATTCTGTTTATGTAAACGTATGTACTCTTTAAGTGAACATTATTGTGCAAAACAGCAGTAATTTAACTAAATCCAACCTCAACTGTAAACGACTGATGTATCCTCAAGTGAAGAACAAGTGTAATGTAATTGCTATACACATCAAATTGGACCGCTTTCTATTTAACTACAAGTGACAGGTTTCTCTTCAAGAACAAAAGTTGCTAAAATTTCTGACAGTCTCTCCTGTCAGAAAGCTCATCAAGAACATGAGATTCTGCACAGAACAGTCTCTCACTCTCTGTGCTGGTGCTTGGGCAGATAAATACCTGTGCGCAATCCGCGCAAGCAAAGGAAAGCGGTCTTTGTTTATGTGACCGTAGTCAAGTGGATTGTAGCTTCTGGCGTAGTTCAGCTAGATACGTCTCAAGTTGTGGTGTAGCAGCGCTGGTTGTGGCACTGCTGTGGATCGGGGCGCTTTCCTGTAGAATCTCTTGCTGTACTCTCTGTGTGTGTGTGTGTGTGTGTGTGTGTGTGTGTGTGTGTGTGTGTGTGTGTGTGTGTGTGTGTGTATATATATCTCTTGAAAGTTCTGCTGAACAAACACTGCAGATCGCAAATTTGATGTCCTTATCAGAAACTTTGAAGAATTTCCACACCGCTGACATGATCGGCCTTTGTTTGGTAGCGCAGTGATAAGGGATCCAGAGTGAAATCAGAGCACTGAGGGGCGGGGCGAGGAGGTATATATTTTCGGCTCATATTTTCGGCCTTTTTTCTCTTTCGGACGAAAACCGAAAGTGCCATTTTCGGCCGAAAATTTTCGGTGCATCCCTAATAAATTTACATGTTTTTGGTTTAAAAATAAATTAATTTTCAATGCAAAATCACTTAAGCAAGAATATTCACTGATCCCTCAGTCCTGGGTTTGCCAATGTAATTTGATATTGCAATATCTAACGTGAAGGAGGGAACAAAACAAACGTATTCACATACATGGATGTATTTTTCCCAGACAAGGAAATACCCGACCGGTAGAGAACGCATAGATAAAGTAGGTTCTTTGCCAGAGAGATGTTGTCAACTGTTGTAAAACCATCAACAACTTTTTTTCCAGTTTCATTTGAACTTTTAGTTAAAATAAATAAAAATAACGTTCAAAGTTTGAAGTCTTGCTTTATTGTGTATGCTTTACCGTAACTCTGCTTAATGAAAATAACCCCAGAGTACCACCTAGCTTTCCACCAGCACTAATTCCTGTGTTCGTTTTCCTACTGAGTTTTTTTTTTTTTTTTTTCTGCGACCAACTGATCAATCAAAACTTGGTCGACCAAGACTCTTCTCATCGACTAATGTTTGGTCGACTATCAGGGGCAGCCCTAATATATATATATATATATATATATATATATATATATATATATATATATATATATATATACAGGTCCTTCTCAAAAAATTAGCATATTGTGATAAAGGTCATTATTTTCCATAATGTAATGATAAAAATTAAACTTTCATATATTTTAGATTCATTGCACACCAACTGAAATATTTCAGGTCTTTTATTGTTTTAATACTGATGATTTTGGCACACAGCTCATGAAAACCCAAAATTCCTATCTCAAAAAATTAGCATATCATGAAAAGGGTCTCTAAACAAGCTATTAACCTAATCATCTGAATCAACTAATTAACTCTAAACACCTGCAAAAGATTCCTGAGGCTTTTAAAAACTCCCAGCCTGTTTCATTACTCAAAACCGCAATCATGGGTAAGACTGCCGACCTGACTGCTGTCCAGAAGGCCATCACTGACACCCTCAAGCAAGAGGGTAAGACACAGAAAGAAATTTCTGTATAAATAGGCTGTTCCCAGAGTGCTGTATCAAGGCACCTCAGTGGGAAGTCTGTGGGAAGGCAAAAGTGTGGCAAAAAATGCTGCACAACGAGAAGAGGTGACCGGACCCTGAGGAAGATTGTGGAGAAGGACCGATTCCAGACCTTGGGGACCTGCGGAAGCAGTGGACTGAGTCTGGAGTAGAAACATCCCCGCATTCCCCAGGTCAAGCCACTTTTGAACCAGAAACAGCGGCAGAAGCGCCTGACCTGGGCTACAGAGAAGCAGCACTGGACTGTTGCTCAGTGGTCCAAAGTACTTTTTCGGATGAAAGCAAATTTTGCATGTCATTCGGAAATCAAGGTGCCAGAGTCTGGAGGAAGACTGGGGAGAAGGAAATGCCAAAATGCCTGAAGTCCAGTGTCAAGTACCCACAGTCAGTGATGGTCTGGGGTGCCATGTCAGCTGCTGGTGTTGGTCCACTGTGTTTTATCAAGGGCAGGGTCAATGCAGCTAGCTATCAGGAGATTTTGGAGCACTTCATGCTTCCATCTGCTGAAAAGCTTTATGGAGATGAAGATTTCATTTTTCAGCACCGACCTGGCACCTGCTCACAGTGCCAAAACCACTGGTAAATGGTTTACTTACCATGGTATTACTGTGCTCAATTGGCCTGCCAACTCTCCTGACCTGAACCCCATAGAGAATCTGTGGGATATTGTGAAGAGAAAGTTGAGAGACGCTAAGACCCAACACTCTGGATGAGCTTAAGGCCGCTATCGAAGCATCCTGGGCCTCCATAACACCTCAGCAGTGCCACAGGCTGATTGCCTCCATGCCACGCCGCATTGAAGCAGTCATTTCTGCAAAAGGATTCCCGACCAAGTATTGAGTGCATAACTGAACATAATTATTTGAAGGTTGACTTTTTTTTTGGTATTAAAAACACTTCTTTTATTGGTCGGATGAAATATGCTAATTTTTTGAGATGGGAATTTTGGGTTTTCATGAGCTGTATGCCAAAATCATCAGTATTAAAACAATAAAAGACCTGAAATATTTCAGTTGGTGTGCAATGAATCTAAAATATATGAAAGTTAAATTGTTATCATTACATTATGGAAAATAATGACCTTTATCACAATATGCTAATTTTTTGAGAAGGACCTGTATGTATATATATATATATATATATATATATATATATATATTTATTTATATCAGTGGCAGGCCACTTATGTAGTGATTAACACTCCAGGCCTTCAGTGTGAATCATGCTATTAAGAAAACACGCTTCCCAACGAATAAGACGCCCATGTCTTTGGGCATCATACATTATGTCGCAGCTAACTAGTAATACCAATTGACATTCACATCCACTCACGAAAGCCAGAACTTGAAACGACACAATGCTCAAGCAAGCCTAATTTTAACAGCAGCGTGACTGTTTGTGAAATGAACGTCTCCCGAACAGACATTTAAAAATCATAATTTTTCATATAAATCTACCAAGGAGGTTTACAATATGCTGCGTTCCATTCAAGTTAGATGTGGGATATTCCTTCTTGATATCTCCGAAAATAAATGCATTTCATTCCCTGATATGCAGAAGATGACATTTAAGGAAACAAAACTGCAATGTTCCCATTGCTTAGCAGGGGTTTGACTCTCATTAGAGATGTCTCCTAGCAACCCAGCTGATAAACAATGTTGCAGTGCTAGCTTTTGTGCTACAGGTGTACATTTATCAAAAGAGATTATAATGATTTATACACCCGTTTCTGCAGGCATCTGTTAAACAAGCTTTAATATCATGTAATGTGGAAACAAACTCATTTATCGATATTACATAATAAAGTGAATGTTTATCACTTAGTATATCTCCCTGAGTGTCGACATGTTTGTGTGACATCATGCACCTGCGTCTCGGGGTTGAGAATTTCTGCACGGCCCTACAAGTTGTTATTCTTACTTAAAGATGCATTTTATTGCACTTTTCCTAGTAGGAAGTGGTCAAATCTAAGTTTAATGGAACACAGCACTACTTTACAAAACGTTATCCGACACTGACTACTCAAGCAGCCTAATATACACTTCGAAAACTCCTGATGATGCTATAACAATGCAAAACGTTTGCTCAAATGTGAGAAGTTTTTCATCTTTTATATTAAACTGATTTATTAATAATTAAAATGAATGAAAATGTAAAAGATGCATTTATGTCTTTTGTTCAGAACTGAGAAAGTGATCAAGCTGGTTCCTGAGAACCTGCTCAAGAGACGCAAGGCATATCAGGCAATCAAAGCAACTCAAGCCAAACTTGCATTACAGCAGAAAAGAAAAGTAAGAATTCACTCCACAAAACTATTGTTAAAGGAATAGTTCACTCAAAAATGCAAATTCTCTCATAATTTACTCACCCTCATGCTAACCCAGATGTGCATGACTGACTTTCTTTGGCAGAACACAAAGATTTTTTTGAAGAATATCTCATGTCTGTTAGTCCTAACATTGCAAGTGAATGGTGGCCAGAACTTTGAAACACCAAAATGCACATACAGACAGCATAAAAGGAATCCAGACAACTCCAGTGGATAAATCTATATCTTCAGAAGCAATATAATAGGTGTGAGTGAGAACCGAATCAACAGTTCAGTCCTTTGTACTATAAATCTCCACCTTTGACCAGCAATGACCAGTTGGTGGCAATATGTGCAACAATGCATATTGAGATATGTTGAGATTAATGGTAAAAAAGGACTGAAATGTTGATATGTTTCTCACCCACACCTATCATATAGCTTTTGATGAAATTACTGAAGTCGTATAGAGTATGTTAATGCCGCCTTTATGTACATTTTGGAGCTGGCCACCATTCATTTGCATTGTATGGACCTACAGAACTGAGATATTCTTCTAAAAATCTTTTGTTCAGCAGAAAAAAGTCATACACATCTGGGATGGTTTGAGGGTGAGTAAATGAGACCATTTTCATTTTTGGGGGGGTGGCGGCTATCACTTCAAATAGGAAACAGTTGTTTCAGAATAAGATTAAAATTGTCGAAAAACATTTTCTAGGCACATAAGGGAATCCCTTTGAAGTTTAAGCGCTTGGAGGAATTCTTGAAGAACAGCAACAGGAGACATCGAGATGAAACACGGCTCGCAAGGCTCAAACAGAGACCTCCCCCTGCTTTGCCACCAGCAAAGCACAGCTTGGTTTTTGCTGTCCGCATCAGAGAGTAATTCCCACTTATGCTTTGTTCACATTGGTGTTCAGCTTTTTGTCTGTTAGGTCACTTGATAGAAGGTGGTTTTGTCAGGGTTTCAAATTTGCTTATTGCTTTTAGGATTAAAGGTGTGAGCCCTCAAGTAAAGAAAGGCATTCAGATGCTGAGGCTGAGGAAGATATTCAGTGGCACCTTTGTGAAAGTCAGCAATACATCATTAAAAATGCTCAAGACCGTGGAGCCATATGTTGCATGGGGGTGAGATGATCATATGATGTTCTTTTGTTTGCTTGTTATAAGGTTTTCCAAAGTTATTTTGCGTTAATTAAACCACTGTCAGCTTCGTTCTCTCATGCCCCTCTTGAACTGCACTTACTTGATTTATTTTTTGACTTAACAGGTTTCCCAACTTGAAATCAGTCCGTGAGCTCATATTGAAAAGAGGTCAAGCAAAGATCAATAAGAGAAAAGTTCCTCTTACTGACAACACACTCATAGAGCAGCATCTAGGTAAGCATCATAATGAACATGATGGATACATTTCATTCAGTGGAACTTTTTGGGGTGCTTAACATAATGCAATGTTGTATCTCAACACGCAAATTTTTGCATTCATATCAATGACTTAGGTTTAAGAAAATGTTCAGACTTCTGTTTGTGTTTCAAGGACAATATGGGATCATCTGTTTAGAGGATCTTATCCATGAGATCTACTCTGCTGGAAAGAACTTCAGAGTTGTAAACAACTTCCTGTGGCCATTCCGTTTGTCTGTGCCACGACATGCTGCTAGAGACAAAGTTGGATTAATGAAAGACGTTGGTGACCCTGGACCCAGAGCTGACGACATAAACAGTGTCATCAGGAAACTCAACTGAGCTAATGGACTCTCATGGAGGCAACCCTGTTGTTGTGTTGCCTCCATTCAAAAAATAAAAAAAACTGAAATCTTTCTAGTGTTGTGCAGGTCTATTTTAAGCATTCACTCTATTTACATATAGGGTAGTGACCTCAAGATACTTCAGAATGCTGTACCTGCAAGGAGAGGTCAGAGCTAAATTAATAAATGCACTCTTAACAGTGTTCAGTTCAGTTGTGGTGTCCTTTGAATAATTCAAATAACATGTTTGAGAACGCATACTGCTGTGTAATTTGCTCATTTTCTTTACATTTTTCTTTTGACCCGAGTTCGTAAAAAGTTTATAATGCATTTTTATTAAACGATGCAAAAATTTACTTTGTGTATTTTTATGGTTTATTGTGATCTTTTCTTAATTGTGGGACTGACTGATATGAAATCCTATGCATACTGATGTCAAAATAAGATGATGTTCTCAGTACCTTTTGAATGTTTTGATGACATTTCAAAATAACCAGATGGTTAGGTCAGTCCAACAATAGTGGTGGCGCGTTTCTGCTGCATTGAGTCTGAAATCTTTATCTTGCTTATAAAACTCATAATTTTTGCACTGGAAGATTAAGCTTATCTCTAAGTCTTTTTTGTCAATAAAGCATGTAGGCCTATCTTGATTGTATGCTGTTCACATTAAGATTACCCTGGTTTTAACACTTTCAGCTGTAAAATTATACTCAAAAAGTGTTTTTCCTGTACATCCACTTTCGCTGTGATCTTCATTTCTAAATTTAGTAAATACTTTACTGCGCTAATGTGAAGTCATGGTTGTATATCAAAGATATCACCTCAATGGGCATGACAGGAAGTGCACGCCGTTGGATGGAGTCTTGTAGCACATGTAGATGTGTCCAAGATACACAGACTAGCTAGCATGGTACCTCCTATTCTCTGTATACATGACATCAGTGGGATCTGTCATTTGGACACCGATGACATACAACTACCTCTCATTCCAGCCTGACAATCATACGGTAAGTGCATGGATCTCGGCCTGCCTGGTAGACATCTCATGCTGAACGAAAGAACACCATTTTCGTTAGACTTGTCAATGATTACATCAGCCAGATATCTTGGGGTAATGTTTGACCATCAGTTGAACTTCACTGATTGTGCAGATGTGTACTCTACAACATTAAGAAGATCAGACCTACATGTGCATGCTACACAACTTCTATAAGCTCTTGTCATGTCTAGAGTAGACTACTGCAATGCTCTTCTGGCAGGACTTCCTAATATGCAATCAGACCTCTTGCCAATGTTACACAACATGGCAGCACGTTTTTTTTTCTTTCTGAGAGCCCAGGAGAGCACGTCGGACCTCTTCATCGGACTGTACTGGCTGCCAGTGGTTGCCCGCGTTAAGTTCAAGACATTGATGCTGAACTGCCACCAGTTCCACACCTATCAACACTTGCTACTTCAAGTTTATGCGCCCTCCAGAAGCTTGCGGGGGTCAAAATCCCTTTCTCTGACTTTCACTTCTATGGTTCCTTGCTGGGGGAATGACCTTCCGAACTCCATGCGCTCAGCTGATTCTCTAACTACTTTCAAGCAACATACTGTATAAAGACACATCTCTTTAGTGACCACTTGACCCAATCTTACTATTGCACTAACTGTCTTCCCCTCCACCCATTATTTTTCTTTCACCACTGCCTCTCACCTTCCTCCGTAGTTCTCTGAGAATTAGAAACTTTGTATTGCAGCACTTCTAATGTTACTGCCTCAATAGAAGGAATGGCTTTAGCTGTGTTCCTAATTTGTAAACAAATAATGACAAATATTCTGCCTATAAAACTGAAAATATCCATTAGATAACGTTTATTATAAGTTAGGTTGTCACACAAAAAACTCTGCAACAACCTGAGAAGGTTAATTATTGTTTATAAAAAAATATATAAATCCTAAAAAGAACGTTCCTAAAACGTAAAAAAAAAAAAAAAAAGTTGGGGGGTAACATTCTGTTTGTTGGTAATGTAATTAAGTGCATACTAATAAGTAATAATTAACTAATTTGCAGAGTTGTGATTTATATTGTAATCAACATTATCAGTAATTCATGGAGTACAACTTTATGTAAAAAAAAAAAAAAAAAAAGATTCCAAGCCTGTAGTTTAAAAATGCCTCTGTGTAATATAAGTAGCGTAGAAGCATACCATGATGACGGTCCAGGGTGACGTCAGAAGCACATGTGAATCAGCCATACGGCGACCTTTACAGGGATGTCAAGGAGAGAAGGGGTGGTCTGAAATGTAGTGACACGCTAAAGCCTTCCACCACCATTCATCACTCATTATTCATCGGATGAAGTCTGAACAAGGTAAGACAATGCATGGTGGCTGAACATAATGGATGACAAGGTCGCCTAAAACACTGCCTTAACTGGGAAGCGCGCGTGTTGCGTACACTGCCTCGTTGCATTGCAAAAGTATTGAATCGCTAGCAGAATACTTCCAGTGTAAAGCCGCCGTGATGATCATGGATGTGGCGTGTGACGAAATGGTGTCACATCTTTACATCAGCAAAGGTCGGGTTAACACACATGGTATTTCCTACCAGCAGAAGCCTGTGTTACTCAGCTAAGAAAAGCCTGCACGAGTTATACAATAAACACTAGCGTGGATAAACTGCACACTGGGTCAGTGGTTTTACTTCTAAGGTTTGTTTGGTTATAATAAATAACATGTAAACTAAAGATAACGGTAATAGAACGTTGGAAGTTGGTTCCCAAAATAAAACCAATAGATGCATGCATGTAACTTTTGTAACTACGAAATAAAATATTCAGGGGCACAATTCAGCACACCATTCTGTCTCGAGCTCGTTGCTCTGTTGCTGGCGCAGTGCGCGTGGGTAGTGTAATCGGTAATACTGTAAGATTTTCGCGTCGTTTTACTGAATGCCGTTTTTATTTGCTTTCTGATTATTTAAGCACATCTGTTACGATTGCAGTTGTGATTCACTTTTAAGCAGCGTTATGTTCCGCCATAAAAATGGGGAAAATTGCATGGCGTTACTAATAACACGTGCGACATGTCAGGTTTACAATACATAGCTTTTCCCATACATTTAGACTTTATTAACTTTACTTAATCTCTAAAATGATTACTTTTAACCTCTTATTATTTGTCTAAAATCTAGATTGTGTTTGTATTGAAATATTCTAGCATTATTCTTATTTAAGTAAATCTTAAAGTAGGTTCAAAGGAGCCTTGGGTGAACATAAGCTGCTATGGATGTATGCCTCCCAGGACGTTGGAATTGCTAAAAGTGATTGCTCAGATTGGTGAATTGGCATTAGGCACATGCTGATCATTCATGGATCAGTATGAAAGAAAGTAGGCTGTGATTATGGAAAAGTTAATCTATCTGATCTCTTATGAATTGATCTAGATCTGTAACCATCAGTGACGTGCGGTGATGTCTTAAAGAGGCTAGGCACTGAGTTATGAAAGCCAGATTACCTGATTTATTGTTTAAGATAATAATACGTAATAACAGTGAACGTTACGCACAAGCGCGGCATATCAAGAAATGTAAAAATCAGGATGAATTATTTGTCAGTAAAAAAAAAATGTAAAAAAAAAATCAGGATGTATATCGTGTACTCTCTCTCTGTCTCTCTCTATCACAGACACACACACACACACACACACACACACACACACACACACAGTGAACACGCACAAGCGCGGCATATCAAGAAATGTATGTATTTTATATATGTGTTATATATAATATATACGATTTTGTTAATATATCTTCATTAGATATTATTATACAAAATTCAGTAGTCAAAACACAGAACATATAACAGAACATAAGTTGTTTATTTTTTACAACATTATGTGCTTATTTTTTTATGTGCAATCTTCATCTTTATAACAGAAGATACAACACAACAATCCTTTACCTTTTCATTGTGGTAGGTATACAGCTTCCTTTGCTCGTCAAGTGCAAGGTCGATCCGAGATTTTCCAAAGGTTTTCAGTGTAATTTGACACTGGATGTGAGCTGACGACTGTTCATGCTTGGTTAAAGCTGCGGGCAGGTTGTTCAAATCACAATATCCTGCTGAAGTCCAAACAGTCTGACTGGTTGAAAAAAGCAGGCAGGGATAGCAGTACAGCCGCTGATTGTTAGCACAGCCACATAGCCAATCTTTTCTTACATACCAATCAGTTTGAAATGATCGGATAATTTTTGTGCGCTTTTGCTGTACTAGTCAATCTAAGGCTGGCGTAGACCTCCCTCTTGCAATTAACTCATATTTGGAATTAAAATCGAGCTTGGAAAAAATTCTTAATTCCGTGATTACGGCCGGTGCTGTCATTTTGAACTTGAATTTGGCGGGGATTAGGCATGTACACTAGCTGTGGTGTAATGACGTTAGCTACGCAAATGTCCAGAAATATCTCGATTTTAATTGGTCCATGTCTGATACGTAACGGAGATGATTACGGGCATAACATATTTACGTCAAAAGGCACAGCAGATTTGTGGTTTTTGCCGTACATGTTAAAGAATACAGAAGGATCGAAGTGCGCATGCGCAACATGGGTTTTCCGCGTGTTGTCTGCAATGAATGGACCGTAAAAGCACTGCTTATTCTACCATTTGTTTTTAGTTGATTATGCGTAACTGCTACATTTGTCATCATAACGTCTACACAATTGGAATAACACACATATTGCATATATAAATCACAAGAATAAAAAGTAAAAATACAAATACAAGTTTATTATTTAATAAACATTTTATTTTTGAATTTTGGCAGGGTAGGCAGTGCCTAGTTTGCCTACCCAGACCGCACGTCAGTGGTAACCATTAACTATTCTTTGAGAGTATTGCAACCAAATCAGTTCAATTATATTGTGTTGGGTTGCAATAGTTGTTGTAAGAAGATCTACAGCCCTGATGAATGGTCAGTGTGGCATTTTTGGAGAAGTTCAAGCTTTTCAAAGTGGTCAGCTAAGTAGTGATTGAGTCAATTCTTTTTTTTTTACTAATTTGTTTGTCTATTGCTTTTGTTTTTAACACATTTAAGGGGTAGCATATGGATTGTACATGTTTGTTTCCAACAATTTAGTCTTTGCAGAGATTTAATTGTAGTTATTGATGTCGTTACAGACTCTTGGCATTTTGACCATCACGTTATGTTTGAATGTATCACATCATAATTGTATGCACCATGGCTTGAATTTAATATAATTGAATCATTCCTGTAATTTAATTCAAGTGAATGTCACAATGGAACTGCTTCTCTTACAGCATGAGACATCTACAAATCCAACGAATCAAGATTATTACTAATTTAATTTTTAATGATGTGCTTTGTACTTATCCACAGACAGTACTCAATCTCTCATATCAGCAAGTCACTAGGCGGGTTCAAATATTCTGCCTGGCATTTTAGACAAGGAAGAGGTGAAATAATCTTGGCTGGCAGATGACACATGAACTTCATGTTCAGCCAGAAAACAAGTGCTAACGATTTTGGCTTATCGTAGTTTAGGTTTACGGTATATTTGTTTCTTGGAATGTCACTTTCCAAACTCTGTTATGCTCATAACGCTGTATAACATAATATTTAAAGTGCTAAAATATATTTTCTACTCACATTCCAGCAATAATAAAAACATGCAGCTTTAAAATATATATTCTTTAAACTGAGCCAAGAGGACGGCGTGTGACGTTTCGATCTTTTATTGGTTACTCGTCCTCTCTTCATAGGAAATCGCAAGTCATAGTTATCTAAAATTAAACTTTCGATATGCAGCATAGTACGAAAGTTCTATGAATGAGCTTGTGTCTTCCACATTCAGATGCTTTTAAATGGGTATGAATGGAGCACGAATTGAAGTGTGACCACCCCTTTACAATCAAATCATACAGCAATGGCCTATATCATCCATTTAGCATATTATTCTGGTACAGGGTTCCCACGGCCATGGAAAACCTGGAAATATCAGGGAATTTTAAAATTGTGATTCCAGTAATTCCAAAAATAATGGAATTTTTTCATAGTATATTTTTATTTAGTATGCTCTGTCCTAAAATATTTAATCGGGGTGTGATGTTGCTCTGGATTAAAACACGGTCAAGTGTTTAAAATATATCGTGTTATTTCGAATACCTAACCCAGGACTCGACAATAAGGCCATCCTGATGGCCCGCACTTTCCACAATTCATAATCACAGTGCACTAAATTCCCAATTTTTTTGTTGAAAATTAGCAATCCACGCATTGGAACACATTAAATCAATAGTTCATTTCTATAAGACTGTAAATCCATCTCTGTCCGTGCATTTCTCTCTCATCTCTCCATGCAACGTAGACACTGTTTATTGTGCATGCACACTCAAATGGGACAGAGCACAAGTAATGTTTCCTCTGTAAAAAAAGCACAGTTTCTCCCATTATTTCGCGTTTAGAGATAAAACCTAATCAAATTTGTTAAACCCCGGTTATACATAAGTATTGCTGGAAATCTGAGCTGCTCCGTATCCAAAATGCAAGTAGGCCTATACATGTAGGTAATGATTTTCAAAATGTAAACATTAATTTGACATGGTAATGACTTTTGATATGAATAGAAGCAAAATCACTATGGTTATTATTATTATCAGAGCTGTTCAGCTGCAGGGGGAAGATGGCTATTTAAAACAGTCTACTTCATATCTTTCTCATAACACCAGTTACATTTGTTCATATCTGGATTGTACAGATACTTTATTTTTTATATCAGTCAGTTGGTCTTGTTTGGGTTGTCTAATTTCGGGTTTATATCCACACTTTTAATTTATAGATTAAGCCTAATATCTACAGTACTTACTGTATATTACATGTCACAACCAGACGTGGCGTCAGCCGATTTTGCCGGAATTCAGCCCCGAATGTATTTTGAAATGTTGACTGACAAATATGAATCCGGACAATAGTCTATGTAAACCCCCGTAATCATAAGTTGCCTTATTTCATTGTGCTTTGGCTCTGCACATACTGCATACAGCCTGTAAAAATAGACATAGGTCTTAAAAATAATCTAGCCTATAGAATAAGTTCCTTTGCTGTCGGTAGCCTATGGGCTACTCCGTTTCTTCCTCTCTGTTGAATATGCAGCAGGTAGGGGAGGAGTTGACATCAACTAACGTTACTTAGTGGCGAGTTAATAGCAGTTAGCAGGAAAGACAGCAAAAATGAAGCAAATGAGGCTATGGGGATTTTTCAGAAAGATGTCAATGGGTAGCCAGGAACACTGGTTTTATCACACTGCACTTGTAACGAGAGCCAGCAGGAAGATAACTGTGCAGTTTGTAAACCTCACTCTCCTGACCTCAAGAGGTGCACTAGCGACTGTCGCTCAAGGCTGTATTTTAGCCTCCTTGTTAGCGCATACGCCTCTCACGCCAGAGACGTCGGTTCGGAGTGTACTTTTCTTGTTTATCAGGTGTTGTTTTCGCTAAGGATAACCAATAAGCATTAACATAAAATGTATGTGTGACTTGTTTTGTGATATTAGTTTGTAGGAAATATACACTTTGATTTGATTAAATGGTTTTGTAGAGTGTAGCAAAGATGAGCTCCAGACTGAGGAGCAGCAGCAGCAGCTGTGCCAGAATCAGGCATGGAAACTGGTTACAATTAATCAGTCACTTTACTTTAGAGAAAGTTAAAAGTGAAACATTGTTTATCCCAATAATCCTAATGAAAGGATTTTGACAGATGAACATGGAGAATTATATACAGTTTGATGCCATGGTGTGTCAATGAACTTAGAATAAAGTCATTCATGTATTCCTTTAACCTAGGATCTTATACATCATTTTGACTATTTATGTCAAAAAATATAAATTATTTATATTAAATATTTTTTTTACCTCACTTTACTAACTATAATATAACTCTTTTGTGATGACTTTATGGTAATGTACATGAAAATTCAAGAAACATGATAGATCTTAGGGCAATCCCACTGATCTGCTCTTCCCAATACATTTTCTTCAATGGTATTGGTCTACAATTTGACATATGAAGCACTTGATGAATTAGTTGTTTGAAGCACATAAGTTATGTGCTGTATCTGTTCTTTTGCATCACAGATGATTCGGGGAGGAGAGAGAGAATGAGTTAGTCGAGGATAGTACTAGAGTGGAAGATTTAGGAACTGTAGAAACAGGCCCAGCCAAAGCAAAACTCAAAGAATACCCTCTCACCAGCTTTGGCATACAGAGAAGTGGTTGCTAGTGTGAAAATAAAATTGTCTGGGCTAAGCCTAGGACAATATGTCCTTCAAAGCTGGAAACGCCTCTGGTCACAACCGATTTAGTAGCAAGGTCTTCTCTCACAGGGATTCATATGTATATTAGGCTACATTCAGACAGTAATCAGATCTTTCACTCAGTGACTAGGTCTTTGATCCTGCTTGTAAAAAATTACACAGAGATTCAAAGTTTACAGCAAGACTAAACAGGTGATGGAAAACCCATCATTTGCTCCACAGAACTCTTCACTTAAAAACATATGTAAATGGCTGGACGGCTGTGGTCAATATGATGTATTTATGAATTTATGTCTGTAAAGCACTGATATAGGGTTACATAAGGCAAAAATCATATTTCGCAAATTACAAACGTGATACAATTTTGGGGGAAATTGTCTTAAAAACATATATTTATAAAAAGAAAAGCTATTTAAAATGTTTGTGTTAGGGCCAGTGAAAATTTTGAAAGGGCATCTAAAAATCCAAACAACTAGCCTGACCGGGCCAGTAGAAACAATCCTTATTGTTGAGCCCTGCCTGACCATTAAAGACAACGATGTGCCACTAATCCCCACCCATTTTTGGATTCACACAATATGTTCTTATAGAATTAATTTAAAATTAAATGTTGTCAGTTGAACTTTTATCAAAAATGTTGCGGTTTTGTTTTTTTTACAAATTTGCTATTGTGATTTACATGCCATTTTCAGAATGAAAGGCAAAATGTTTGGGCATGGAAATTAGCTTTCAAGTCATGGAAAATTCATGGAAATTCATTGGTTGAAAAAAGTGGGAACCTTGTCTGGTAGAAAGTTTTTTAATTAATCATGGTTCAGCATAACATTATGGACATCTGTGAAATGTGTTTTATTTGTCATGCTGCAGACACTTCTGATCCAAAGCCAGTAATTAGCGGCTCAATCCTGGCTAGCTGAATGATACATAGGGTAGTTAGGACTGAAACTTCAACAACTTATGGGTGACCATAAGTTTTAATATTTATTAAAAAAATATATATTTTGGTTAGGTATTAGTAGCCCCTATAAGTTAGACATTTTGTTTTTAAAGGCAAAAATGAGCAGGCCTAAGCAGGATTTTCAATTTAATGTTCAAATGGATTTACGTCTTCGATAGGGGTGTAGCGGTTAAAATTTTTCACTGTTCAGTTTGAATCACGGTTTTAGGGTTTTGGTACGGTTTGGTATTTGTTATGTTCAGAAAAAAAAATATTGCTTTCATATCCAAAGTAAGAATACTGTATTTGGTAAAAAAAACTTCAACAGGTTTGCCCTTAATAAAAATCATGGTTTTAATACTGAAACCATCAGTGGCGCCTGCAGCTGTACGGCCGTAAAGCACTGTGTGTACCATGATTGCACTGACTGACTTCAGAAAATGTACTCTCAGAATATTTCAATCATGAAATGTGTCCCGTATTTCTGTTGGCTTTTTAAAAGAACTACCAATGCCCAATTTGCGAATGGATAATTCTTTTGAGTCGATTCTTTTCAGTGAATTGGCCAAAGAGGCTTGCAAAACGGTCTGAATCGATTTGTGATTCAGTACAATTTATTCGGACCGCTCTCTCACTGAATCGTTTGGAGCAGTTTCTCACACACTAAAACAGTATCGGGATATGTACGAATATAGAGAACAGAGAGTCTTTTCTCATCCCATTTTCCCAGTTAAGCTCAGTTTCAGCTGTACAGTTTCTCAGCTGTAACACTGAGCAGTTCGGCTGCATGAGTCAGAGAATTGAGCGAGTATTTCACCCTGTGTGTCATGTCGGGCCCAGTGGAAGACTAGTCTTATAATCCCTGTCTAAACACGTTAACTGATTTTTTAATGCAGTGTGTATTAACACATGAATCAACTGCGTTTCAGTCAACGGAATGTTTACCTCATATTACTTTAAAACACTAAATGTTCATGCATGTTAGCGAGTTGATTGACAGACAATGTCTGTATCTAGAAGGTGATTGGCACTTTTACCTGCAAGGCGGGACTTCCTTTCTACATCCATTGACTGTTGGGTGCTAGAGCTTCTTGTTTGGGTGTTCTAATTTATCTTATTCATTTAAATAGAAGTGACTTGTCTCTCTGCTAAATAGTCTCTGGCCTCACACTCTGTAGAAATACAATGCCAATCATGCAGTACCTCACCTGCCCGAAGTTTGCACACTTTTATTCCTGATTTCTTGCAATACAGGGACAGTAGAGGTGTACAAAAGCAACGTGTTACTTTATTTAAAAAGTAACAAATATTATGGTCTAAAATAAAAATATTGCATTACTTTACTCGTTACTCAAAAACGTTATCTGATTACGTAACATGCATTACTTTTATCACGTTACCCCAACACTGGTCATCAAGTTGACCCACGTGATACACAGGCAGAGCGTAACCATTTATGGATCCATTCAGGTGCATTAGCGGTGGTTGTAACTGTGCGTGTCTATTTTACGCTTTATTTTATTCACCAAACCTTGTGCTCCAGATGCGTCATTAAATTTGAGCTGAACCGCAGTGCCAATGCTTACCGAACCGTGGGTTGCGAACCATATGGTTCTTTTTTCCTTTTTTTTTTTTTTTACCAAGAACCATTACAACCCCAGTCTTCTGTGTTTGCCTATTAATCTAATGTTAAGTTGGTGTTGATCTCAAATCTCTCAAACCTTGGAGGACCGCAGCAATGACTTTTCAGGGATGGATAATGATGTTTGTTGGCCCTTTGCACAGCTGTGAGCTTGGTATTTTAAATAAATATTCTGGGTTCAATACAAGTTACCCTCAATCGACAGCATTTGTGGCATAATGTTGATTAGAACAAAAATTATTTTGACTCGTCCCTCCCTTTCTTTAAAAAAAAGGTTGCAGTGAGGCATTTCCAAATGAAGTGAATGGGGCCAATTTTTGGAGGGTTTAAAGGAAGAAATGTTAAGCTTTTAATTTTCTAAAAGCACTTATATTAATTCTTCAGTCAAAATTTATTCATTATTTCAGATGTAAAGTTGTATAAATTGTCATTTTTACAGTCGTTTTAGGGTTTGTTGACATTACTTTGTCATAGCAATGAAGTTGTGAAATTGGCTATATCTTTACTCAGAAAAAGTTATGTGATTTTATCACACTAAAGTCATGTTGACACACACGTTGATTATGTCTTGTGGCTAAACTTTTAAAACAGTGTGTATTTTAATGTTAAACAATTTGCCCCATTCACTTCCATTGTAAGTGTTTCACTATTACCCAGATTTTTGCTCTTTTAAAGAAAAGGATGGGCAAGTCAAAAGAAAGTTTTGTGTAGAGCAATATAATGCCGCAAATGCTGTCGATTTAGCTTAACTTGTAATGAACCTGGAATATTCCTTAAAGAATCATAGCAGCTTTTCACAAAATTGTTTTCAGCAGTACTATAATTAATTGTCCTGTTTTATTTCCTGTTTTCTGATTACCTAGTCAGAAATTATTGGAATGATGCAACACAACAGAATTTTGAGTCTATTTATCAGATGTTTGGTTTTGTATGAATGTTTGAAATGTATTCTTAAATATTCCTTATAAGACCACAACTGAGTTTTCGATGCCCTTATTTTTTGTTAAGTTATGGCTAAATTGTAGTGGCACTCATGCTGATCTAGGACAAATAATGGGACAGTTGGATAATGCAATGTCTAGAGCTGCTGATATTTACTATATGATTGCCGTGTCCTGGGATATTGTGTATTAAACTGGGTTCTGTATGCTGTTGGTGGTTGATGACTCATAAGCTGTGTTTAATGGATCATATGATACAGTAGCAGGCTTGATCATAGAGGCTAAGGAAAATCAAACAGACATTTTGCTGATCCTTTATCCCATTGTTTGATCTTCAAAAGCCTTGTGAGCGCATCTAGGTTATTTTTTTTTTGTCCAGATTTGTCTAATCGCGGATCCATCGTGAATTTTGTATCTTTACAGCATAGGAACCAGAAAACAGCAATTTGATAGTACTTCAATGTGATTTTGAAAGAATCTTGATACACAATCGTTTTTCACTGCAAATGGGTTGACAAATCATCTTAGGCCAATGCGTCCTTGTGTTTTTCTTCACTGTTCTGCAGATGGGAAAACATCTGTCATCACTTTTTTTCTCAAATAGGGCCTAAGAATGTAGAGAGATTAAATTGGTGTGAATAAGGAAGCAAATGCAGAAAAAACCCAAACATCTCCAGTGCAGTGCAGTTATCTATTAAAAAAAGACCTTCTAGGTCAGAGTCTTTAACCTATGTCCTCATCATGACACATGTGAATTATATCTATTGGCAAACCAGCAGTGTAGCGATGGTTTCCGCACAGTCTATTTTTGCTGTGCTGCACCGCACTGAATTAAAGTTGCAGTGTATTGTTCACATTAAAATAGACATAGATTGACAAGAAACTGTAATAATTTCATCATATACGCATAATTTCAGTTAATGTGTTCTACAGTCACTAAATTACAGGGTCAAGAAAAACAAAAAAGTATGATTATAGTCCCAAAAGTTGCAAAATGCCATCATATATGACTTTTTTTACCCTAAAAAAAGACAGTGAACCCAAATGCGTCTCATTCTTCTCCTTCTTAGCAACAGATCTAGCGCGATAGCTTTTCTTCTGTCAACAACTCGAACTACATGTAAAACAAAGAATCACAATTATTAAAATTAATTTTCATACTGTTTCAATGTCTTAAACAATGTCAAAGTTAACGTTTGGATTTAAAATCCAAATTACTTACCGGTACACATTTTTGATTTTGTGACACACAGAATCTGCGGATCAGTAGCGCACTGCAAACGCAGCATATGTGAAAGCACCTGTACCGTATACACACCGCATACGCACTGCACACGGAGTATGTGTGAAACAGGCGTTAGAGTCATCATTGATTCATTAAATATGATTGTAAATTGTGTATAAAAAGAAATAATTAAATAATAATTGCATTTAGAACCCCAGTGAGCAAGCCTAAGGCAGCTGAGGCAAAGTTAACAAAACATTAGCAGCAGAACTAAGAACAGGAATATGCCATTGAGCAACACTTAAATTTAAATATATTATTTTTTATTTATAACAAAACCGTACAATGTATGCTTAAAGTATTTTTGAACACTTATATAAGATTTGCTTCAACTTTTGCAACTTTTACTTTGTTTTTACCAAGTACTAAAAAAAAAAACTAAATAAACAAGCATACAATAGAATGAATAAAAAACAATTTCCAAACTAATGTGCTCTCGTATTAATAAAGCATATGCATATTGGCATGTTTCTTCACGATAAGAAATGCACTGTGACATATATTATGATTAAATAAGTCACGAGCCATCGCGTTCTAATCCAGCTGCATTAAGCATCCGCGCTCGAGTGATGAGTCTCCCTCAGCCGGGTGCAGTTTTCAATCTCTCCACCTTAGGTTGGGACATTCGCGCAACTCATTGAAGAGGCGCTTACCACACAGAGTAATGCCAGTTTCTGAGTTTAAAGTTATTAACATGACCTGCTTCTGTATTATTTGAACTTTAATAAAGCTATAACACATTAAATATAACTGCATTTGTAATGCCTTGTTGTTTCCTTTAAAAAGATCCGGCTCCGCTTATTCCCCACCGAGACTGCTTCGGAAATTATTATATATATATTTTGTTTATAATTCCCTAATACTTTGGGGTCTACAAAAGTTTAGAGTGCATCTGGACTGATTTGTGTAATTCTTGCACATCAGGTGTGAACTGCAATGCTGCTCTCGCGCGTCATTACAGTTTAATATGATTTAATTTTACGTTAAATGAGATCAAATGACTATTCGACAACGAAGATTTTTCTCATCATTTTTTTTATTTTTGACGTTGTTGATAATGTCGACTAATCGTTTCAGCCCTAATGCAAATGATAATATGCTTTTAAACTAACCTGCTTTGTTTGCTTGAATTAATCCGGGTGTCTGTCTTTCAGGTGCTTTGTTAAGTTGGCTTGTGAGAGCCAACTTACTGAAATCCTATTTAAACTTATTATTATTATTATTAGATTCCTCCGTAAGGAGGGAATCTATTGTATTTGTCAGTTTTATTATTATTATTATTATTATTTTTATTATTATTATTATTATTATTCTTCTTCTCCTTGAGCCCCAATAGCTCAAAAAGTCACTGGTCAAAAAGTTTCTAAATTGGCACATTGATACTCCATGCCAACGGGTACCCCCAAACCAAGAATGGTCCACATTCGCCCATAGGTGGCGCTATAGGCCAGGCCCAAAAAAAACTTTTCAAAGTGATACCATTTCCACGCCATTTGTCCAAATCTTCTGAAACTTGGTGTACATGCCTCATTCCTCATGGGGAACAAAAAAGCCTCAAGGACCCATAACTTCCGCCATGATGGATTTTCCCGTACGTTGAAAATTTGTGAAAACCTACAAAACTCTTCTTCTCCTGAACCGTAGCTCCAACTGACTTGAAATATGGTACACATGTGTAGAATTGAAGTCTTTGAAAACGTTAATTAGGAAAAATGAATACGATACAAAATGGCTGAAAGGGGCGTGTTTATGTAAATGTCCAAATTTTAACAATATATACGTGTCAATAAATCAAATGTAATTTTGACTGATGGATTTTCAAACCTAACATGCTTAAAGATGACATCACTCTGAAGTACTGTGCAAAGAATGGCCATGCCAAAATTAATAGTACAGGCCAACAGGAATCCACAAACCAAGAATGACGACATACGCCACTAGGGGGCACTACAGGACAAGCCAAAATTCCCATTTTCTGGTCAAAAATGTTCTAATTCGGTACAATAATAGTACAGGCCAACAGGAATCCACAAACCAAGAATGACCGACATTCGCCACTAGGGGGCACTACAGGACAAGCCAAAATTCCCATTTTCTGGTCAAAAATTTTCTAATTTGGTACTTTGATACTACAGGCCAACGGAACCCACATACCAAGTATGACCCACATTCGCCCTTAGGGGGCGCTACAGGCCACTCCCAAAATTTCGTTTTCAGGTCAAAAACGTTCTAATTTGGTACATTGATACTACAGGTCAACAGGAACCCTCAAACCAAGAATGGCCAACATTCGCCCCTAGGGGGCGCTACAGGCCATGCCGAAATTCCCATTTTCTGGTCAAAAATGTTCTAATTTGGTACATTGATACTACTGGCCAACAGGAACCCACAAACAAAGAATGGCCAACATTCGCCCATAGGTGGCGCTACAGGCCACGCCCCCCAAAAATATTTTCAAAGTGATACCATTTCCACGCCATTTAACCAATTTTTTTGAATCTTGGTGTACATGCCTCATTTCTCATTGGGAACAAAAAAGCCTCAAGGATCCATAAGGTATGATGGATTTTCCTGTACACTGAAAATGTTTCGTTTAGGATTCAGACAGAAATACGTGTTTTTTGAATTCATCCATTGAGAGGGTTTAACCCCAACCCTCTACTGATCAATTTGAAATGATTTGCCATTTTGAGGAGGAATCCGCATTGCTGCTTGCAGCTATATTTAAGTTGGCTTGTGAGAGCCAACTTACTGAAATCCTACTTAAACTTATTATTATTCCGATTCTTCTTAGCGGTGAAATTTCTATATCTATCTCCTCCTAGAGCTTTAACTCCACATACTCCAAACTCGGCACAGACACTCAAACTGTTCTGACTCGAGTTGCTATATCTTTTCTAACTGATCGGACTTACGGTTTTCCTAAAAATGACGATCAAACTCGGAAAAAACTCCCATTGACTTAACATTGCGGAATGTTCAGAAATTTAAATCTCAACTGACATTTTCACACACACAGACAAAAAGGGCCTGTCAGCCCTGCATCTCTCCTCTCTCTCTCCCTCAGAGGATTTATTTTATCAAGCAGCCAAAAGTAATGACCTAAAATCTTCATAGCCACACGCTAAAACATGCTAAAAACATGCTAGCATCATGCTTAACACATGCTAGCATTGACTAGCGAAGTGTTAAAACAAGCTAAAAATGTGCTAGCATCATGCTAAAATCAGCCTAGCGAAGTGCTAAAACATGCTAAAAACGTGCTTAGCATCATGCTAACACAAGCTAGCATCGCCTAGCGAAGGGCTAAAACATGCTTAAAACGTCTTAGCATCGCCTAGCAAAGTGCTAAAAAATGCTAAAAGCGTGCTAAAAGCGTCTTAGCATCATGCTTAACACATGCTTAGCATCGCCTAGCGAGTGCTTAAAACATGCTAAAAGCGTCTTAGCATCATGCTAACACATGCTTAGCATCGCCTAGCGAAGTGCTAAAAAATGCTAAAAGCGTCGTTAGCATCATGCTAACACATGCTTAGCATCGCCTAGCGAAGTGCTTAAAACATGCTAAAAGCGTCTTAGCATCATGCTAACACATGCTAACATCGCCTAGCGAAGTGTGAAAACATGCTGAAAACGTGTTAGCATCATGGTAACACATGCTAGCATCGTCTAGCGAAGTGCTAAAAATTCTAAAAGCGTGATACCATCATGCTTAACACATGTTAGCATCGCCTAACGAAGTGCTAAAATATGCTAAAACGTGTTAGCATCATGCTAACACATGCTAGCATCATCTAGCGAATTGTTAAAACATGATAAAGCGTGCTTAGCATCATGCTAACACATGCTAGCATTGCCTAGCGAAGTGCTAAAACATGCTAAAAACGTGTTAGCATCATGCTAACTGAGGGTCAATATCTATCTATCTATCTATTTGAGGGTCAATATCTATCTATCTATCTATCTATCTGAGGGTAAATATCTATCTCTCTCTCTCTATCTATCTGTGTCTATCTATCTATCTATCTATCTATCTATATATCTATCTATCTATCTAGCAACTAAGTTAAACTTTAAACGACTTTAAACTACAAACTACTTTAAACTTTAAACTAATTTAAACTACAAACTACTTTAAACTAATTTAAACTTTAAACTCATTTAAACTATAAACTACTTTAAACTTCAAACTACTTTAAAATAAACTACTTAAACTACTTTAAACTAATTTAAACTTCAAACTACTTTAAACTTCTTCAAACTTTCTGGTCCAAACTTTCACAAGCCAACTTAAAGTTTGTCTCGACGAACTTTTTCTAGTTATTATTATTATTCTTACTCTGAAATTTCTATATCTAACTCCTCCTAGAGCTTTAACTCCACATACTCCAAACTGGGCTCAGACACTCAAACTGTTCTGACTCGAGTTGCTATATCTTTTCTAACTGATCGGACTTACGGTTTTCCCACAGCGGATGATCAAAAACTGGAAAAATCCCATTGACTTAACATTGCGGAATGTTCAGAAATTTAAATCTCAACTGACATTTTCACACACACAGACAAAAAGGGCCTGTCAGCCCTGCATCTCTCCCTCTCTCTCTCCCTCAGAGGATTTATTTTATCAAGCAGCCAAAAAGTAATGACCTAAAATCTTCATAGCCACACCCTAAAACATGCTAAAAACGTGCTAGCTTCATGATAACACATGCTAGCATCGCCTAGTGAAGTGCTAAAACATGCTAAAAAAGTGCTAGCATCATGCTAACACATGCTAGCATCGCCTAGCGAAGTGCTAAAACATGCTATAAACGTGTTAGCATCATGTTAACACATGCTAGCATCGCCTAGCGAAGTGTTAAAACATGCTAAAAACATGCTAGAATCGCCTAGCGAAGTGCTAAAAAATGCTAAAAATGTGCTAGCATCATGCTAACACATGCTAGCATCACCTAGCAAAGTGCTAAAACATGTTAAAAAAGTGCTAGCATCATGCTAACACATGTTAGCATCGCCTAGCGAAGTGCTAAAACATGCTAAAAACGTGTTAGCATCATGCTAACACATGCTAGCATTGCCTAGAGAAGTGCTAAAACATGCAAAAAAAATGCTAACACATGCTAGCATTGCCTAGCGAAGTGTTAAAACATGCAAAAAAACATGCTAGCATCATGCTAACACATGCTAGCATCGCCTAGCAAAGTGCTAAAACATGCTAAAAATGTGCTAGCGTCATGCTAACACATGCTAGCATCGCCTAGCGGAGTGCTAAAACATGCTAAAAACGCGCTAGCATCATGCTAACACATGCTAGCATCGCCTAGCAAAGTGCTAAAACATTCTAAAAACGTGTCTATCTATCCATCTATCTATCTATCTATCTAGCAACTAAGTTAAACTTGAAACTACTTTAAACTACAAACTAATTTAAACTTTAAACTAATTTAAACTATAAACTACTTTAAACTTCAAACTACTTTAAACTATAAACTACTTTAAACTAATTTAAACTAATATAAAATTCTAACTTCTTTAAACTTCAAACTACTTTAAACTATAAACTTATTTAAACTACAAACTAATTTAAACTTTAAACTAATTTAATCTATAAACTACTTTAAACTTCAAACTACTTTAAACTATAAGCTACTTTAAACTAATTTAAACTAATATAAAATTCAAACTACTTTAAACTATAAACTACTTTAAAATAGAAACTACTTGAAACTAATTTAAACTAATTTAAACTTCAAACTACTTTAAACTTCTTCAAACTTTCTGGTCCAAACTTTCACAAGCCAACTTAAAGTTTGTACTCAAACTTTTTAATCTAGTTAAGTTTGATGTGTTTCCTCCTTTTGTCAGAAAATTGCAAAAGCACCATTTACCAATATGTTTTTGCTGATATATGATGTTTCCCTTTTCATCAGCCTCAAATTCAAAGAATTTCCAAACCTGGCTTTTTCCACTTTAATTTTCGACAAATTCAGTTGGGACTCCGCAGCTGCTTTGCTTGTCGCCATCTTTTGCTTGTTGTGAGCGTTCAAAAGTTCACGTCTCTGATTGGGAACCAGGTAGACCAGATACTCCGGTACCTTCAGAAATTCTGGTATCGTAAAAAAAAAATTTGTTTCAGTACCGACTTGGTACCGGAGTACTGGTATTTTTGACAACACTAGTATCAACTGTAAGATGAATGACTTTGAAGTCCATCCTGGATTAACTGCAGAAGTTCACATAGATGCATTGTCCTTTGTTAGTTGGCTGTTGAAGGCTTTGTTGGCAGTTAATTGATTGTCTGTATTCCATTTCAAGAGTGTAGTCCATCAATAGACAAAGGTGATGCAGGCAGAGATCAACAGGGTGCATCGCATTTCAACCAGCAGGTCATTTCGGTGAGGTTCGGTGAGGTCCACCCTAAATCCAAGGTTCAGGCAGTGGCATATGAAGTATCTGATGGATCCGTGTTGTGTGTGGTATAAACAACTGCCTATCAAAGTCTATATTAGGGTTGCGACGGTATGTGATTTTCATGGTAAGATAACCATCTCAGAAAATATCACAGTATCGGTATACGATATTACACAATTATTATTATCAGTGAAAATGATCCTATTTTTTTTGGTTGAACAAACGCTTTATTATAATTGAAACTTGAAACCATTTTTTTTTTATGGAAGTATGTGTAAAAAAAAGTCTCTCTTTATAAAATAAATAGAATAAATCAGAAAGCTAACAGAATTATAATAATAAACCGAATTATTTACATTTATGCATTTAGCAGACACTTTTATCCAAAGCGACTTAGAGTGCAATTATTACGGGGACAATCCCCCCAGAACAACCTGGAGTTAAGTGCCTTGCTCAAGGACACAATGGTGGTGGCCATGGGGTTCGAACCAGCAACCTTCTGATTAACAGCCCTGTGCTTTAGCCACTATGCCACCGCCACTCCATGATAAACATGATAAAAAAATGTACATGTTAGCATAGTATGTTAAATTAACTGAAAAATAACATCAGCTGTGTGAGCTTTAAAGTAATGTCCTATGATTATTAACAGTTAACTGCGCTTGTCAGTAACTTTAACCTTGTTGTTCTCAACTGGCTTTTCTTCAGGATCCATATTTTACATTGTAAATCAATTGGCGACCCACCATAGTAAAAATGTAACCTGTACTTAATGTATCCTGGGTTGCATTTCCTTTTATGTTGCATAGATTTGTTCATGGTTTTTCTTTTTTTACTTTCTTTTAATACAACATTTTTCATTACAAATGCTATTATCAGCAAAACTAATTGAGTCAAAGGTTGAAATGAACAAATAACATAATAAAATCCAAATAATAATTAAAAAAAAGCTAATTGCTATGTAATAACAGTGTTGCTTTATATTTTATCTGCGTCATCCTCATATAAATCATGTCTGACTCTTATGGCCTGAATACACTAATACAGATCTTTTAGCAAACAGATACAGACAGATTTGTGTGAGTAAGCTTGAATCCCAGAATAGACATAATATGTCATAAATATGCCTATATTTTAATAGCTATTCGTAAGCTGGTTTGAATACAACCTTAGATAGGAAGCCCTAGAGGCGCAATATTAAATTAGAATAGATTTCTCACTCATGTCTCATGACCACTGGTTTCCAGTCAAGTCAAACACGTTATGTCTCACAAGACAGTGCCCTGTTGTCCATGGTTTGCATGAGTGACTGTTTATTCAATTAGGGGCTACTATAGAAATTGGCCCTATATAGTTAAAGTAAAAATTGGCACACTGGTTGGGGACAATCTCAAATTTGTTTTCCAATGCCACTGTTAACTAGATTATCCGCCATTTTTAATTTAGTCAAAAACATAGTTTTCAAATTCCTACATCTTTCATTCTATCTTCTCTTAATTTGGGACAGATAATCCCCAGACCATGCTGTTCAAAAGTGACAGTATAATAAGATTTTTGACTGACCAATCAGTTCTTGTGTAAAGGGCTGGTAAAGATGCTCAAACAAAAAGCCACATTGTTTACACTTTTCAAGAAATTCAGCCAATGAATGACCATACTGATCTCACACTGAAATCAAAAACAGTAGGTTGAATATTCTTTACCTAACCATCAGTGGAATAAAAATGTAATGTTAGAAGGAAAAAGGCAACCTCCAAACTGCACTCGACTCTATGCGAACGTGATCACTTCCAGGATTTAACGCAGGATCCAAACCCAGGTCTCCCACACTGCTGTTGCAATGTGCTTCCGGTCACACCACAGGGGAAGGTACACATGTTGGAGCTGATGCAAAAATGTCTGACAGGAGATGTGGCATAATGTGACTGATCCTAGTGTACTGAAACTTTTGGAAACATTGTAATGACTTCCCCTGTGATTATGTTGGAATGGCTTATGGCCAAAAGTTTTGAAATATGTACATATTTTGCTCTTATGGAAAGAAATTGTTACTTTTGAAAAAGTGGCATTCAACTGATCGCAATGTAAAGTCAGGACATTAATAATGTGAAAACGTCACAATTATAAAAAAAAAAATAAAACATTTCAGAACTTCTTAAACTACTTCAAAGAGTTCTGATCAAAAAATCCTCAACGTGCAGCAATGACAGCTTTGGTGATCCTTTGCATTCTAGCTGTCAGTTTGTCCAGATCTTCAAGTGACATTTCACCCCACACTTCCTGTAGCACTTGTAATAGATGTGGATGTTTTGTCGGGCACTTCTCACGCACCTTACAGTCTAGCTGATCCCATAAAAGCTCAATGGGATTAAGATCATAACACTCTTTTCCAATAATCTATTGTCCAATGTCTGTGTTTCTTTGTCCATTCTAACCTTTTCTTTTGGTTTTTCTTTTTCAAAAGTGGCTTTTTCTTTGCAATTATTCCCATAAGGCCTACACCCCTGAGTCTTCTCTTTACTGTTGTACATGAAACTGGTGTTGAGCAGGTAGAATTCAATGAAGCTATCAGCTGAGGACATGTGAGGTGTCTATTTCTCAAACTAGATACTCTGATGTACTTATCCTCTTGTTTAGTTTTACATCTGGCCTTCCACATATCTTTCTGTCCTTGTTAGAGTCAGATGTCCTTTGACTTTGAAGACTGTAGTGTACACCTTTGTATGAAATCTTCAGTTTTCTGGCAATTTCAAGCATTGTATAGCCTTCATTCCTCAAAACAATGATTGCCTGACAAATTTCTAGAGAAAGATGTTTCTTTTTTGCCATTTTTGACTTAATATTGACCTAAAGACATGTCAATCTATTGCATACTGTGGCAACTCAAAAACAAACACAAAGGCAATATTAAGATTAATTTAACAAACCAAATAGCTTTCAACTGTGTTTGATATAATGGCAAGAGATTTTATAGTACCAATTTAGCAATTTAACTTGATTTCTTAAAGATAAGGTGTTGGAGTGATGGCTGCTGGAAATGGAGCCTGTCTAGATTTGATCAAAAAATATTTTTTTCAAATAGTGATGGTGCTGTGTCTTACATCAGTAATAACTATACTTTGTGATAAGTTGAATGCCACTTCTGTGAATTGAAGTACCAATTTCCTTCCGAAACAGCAAAATCAGTACATTATTCCAAGCTTTTGGTCGCCAGTATAGTAGTTGTCTCTGCATATAAAGCTTGGATAATAGAAAGTATTTTATTATCGAACATATCTTTTAAAATACATTTTTATTTTTATTTGGCTGTATGAAACAAAATTAAGTGACCAAACATGTAGAAACAAAACAATCAGTTTGATCATTAGCATGCAAGTGGTGCCTCACAGTTTTTCATTAAAAACTTTTGTCAAATAGGACTACAAGAGTAAACACAATAGGTGTCCTAAGGTCATCAACCAGGAGCACAGAAAACGTAATGTAAAGCTTTAATGAAACAAACTGTGTCAGTGCTTTTAGGTTTAACCCCAGTAACATTTTAATCGTTGCTACAGGAATTCTAGAAACTCTCTTGATGCCATTTCACCCAAAAAATGAAAATGATGTCATCTTTTACTCACCCTCATGTCAGTCCAAACCTCAATGACTTTCTTTATTAAGGTGAACACAATGATAATGACAATATGATATGTAAGAATGAAATTTGAGAGATGCAGAGCTGGGAAAATGTTTTCTTAATAGCTGCTTAAATTTGGATCTGTTCCTCACAAAACGGTCATATTGCTTCAAAAGACTTGGAAAATAGTGTACGAGTTGCATGGATTGCTTTGATTTTTGTTCTTTTTTTATTGAAATTGTTTCGCAATGCCAGGGATAATTAAAAGGAAATAGATAAAGAGCAAAAGGAGAAAATGCATAGCTACAGAAAAGTTATATATGGAACCTCTGCTGAATCCCTTATTTGTTTTTCTTTGAAAGGAAAATCCACTCATGGCACATATCAAACTATAATATAAAATGGCACGGTGGTGACAAGATGAATGAACGCATACATACAAATCAGAGAAATCGTAAAAAAAAAAAATGAATCAGCTGATCAGCAGGAGAGCATGATAAGCAGCTGGAGATGCCTGTTGGGGAGAGAGAGAGGCACACATGGCCGTGTGTCCTCACGGGCTGGCTGGGGCTGCAACTAGCGATTATTTTGCAAATCGATTAATCTAATGATTATTGAAATTATTCAACTATTCAGCGATTATTTTTAATGATTAATAATAAGCTCTTAACTGAATATTCTGCTTGTGTCCCAACTTAAAAGGTTGTATTAAATGTGCTTACTAACAATAAAGAGGAAAAAATAATCTTTTAAAAATACCTCTAAATGACATTCACTGAATTAAAGGGGGAAAAATACTTTTTATAAGTTTAATTCAGTAAAGAAATTCACTGCAAACACTGAAGTGTTTTTGTCTTGTTTTCCATTTAAAAATGTCTAAAAATCCTTAAAACAAGATACATTTAATTGAGAAGCAACATAAAAGATATTTAGACTTGCTTTAAGAGAATGTATTTTAAATATGAAGTAAATACAAATTATACTTTGTAAATACAAAATATGCTTATATTCCAGATATATTCTCTAAAAGCAAGTCTAAATGTCTTTTATGCTGCTTCTCAGGTGAATGCATCTTTTTTAAAGGATTGTTAGATATTTGAAAATATTTTAATTTTTTATATTATGTTCAACATCTTCAGAAAACAATTTTTTCTTCTGCAGTATAGCTGCTAAAAATTATGTTGTTTTAAAGGAGTTTTACATATTTATATTGGAAAACAAGCCAAAACAAAAACAAATCAAAAACATATTTTTTTCAGTATATAATTGTTTGAAGACTACCATCTCTCACCTTTCTGTTCACTTCAATCCATCTTTAACTCACAATAAACAAACTCTCTTTTTTTCTTTTTTGCCAATTTTCTTCACTATAAGAAATGTACAGTGACATATATTGTGATTCAATAAGTCACGAGCCAATACATTTGAATCTAGCTGCAGCAAACATGCGCACTCGAGGGACAAACGTCCTGCGATGGAGTGTGGATCAGTCGGATGCAGTTTCATCTCTCCCCCTCAGATTGGGACATTCGCACAACTCATAGAGGAGGCGCTGACCACACAGAAAAATGCCAGTTTCGGAGTTTGTAGTTATTTACATGATTGCTTCCGTATTATTTGAACTTTAATAAAGCTATAACGCATTAAATATAACTGCATTTAAGATGTAACATTGGGGTGTTTCCTTTAAAGATGCTTTAAAGTGTGTATTTATTGCAGATGCTGGATAAATTAGGGTTCATTTTATGTCTACGTGCCGAAGTGATATGTGGTCGGTGCAATATCTTAAATATTGATCTATTTCCTCACCCACACCTATCATATCATGTCTGAACACATAGATTTAACTACTGGAGTCTTATGGATTACTTTTATGCTCCCTTTATGTGAATTTTGGAGCTTTACAATTTTGGCACCCATTCACTTGCATTATGAGGACCTGCAGATCTGAGATATTCTTCTAAAAATCTTAATTTGTGTTCTGCAGAAGAAAGAAATTCATACATATCTGGGATGCCAGGAGGGTATTTGTAAGTTAGGGAGTAAATGATGAGAGAATACAAATTTTGGGTGAACCATCCCTTTCAGTAGGGTTTGTGTATGTCAGTGGTGTTGCTCTTCGTCTTTGGCAATAAGGATGGATTGAAAAGTTTGTGATTTAAAAGATTTTGTTGGCTGAAAGTAGTGACATATTTTGGCTATTTTGGGGGTATTGTGTACACACTTACATGTTATCTCGTTTTTTTCAAACTTCAAAATGCATTTATGTAAATGGCTGGTTAAGATTTGATGTTAAAATTATGAATGAATAATTTTAACAAACATTAAAGGAATAATTTAGGTCCTCTAACTGGTCACAATTTCCTTTATTTATTTTATACACATTTATGCTTTCACTTAAATGGTCCTGTGGATTTACAAATTAAGTACAAATATTTAATTTAGTTTATTCCTCAGTTAATATGAGATCATAACAGCTGCATGCATAACAATATTTATAACATAAGCGGCCTACAAATGCGGTCCACGGACGTTTTAGGGGGAGTATAGCATGCAACACTGCAGGACTGGTCAACTTTCCAAATGTTTCTTTTTGCCTGCGCAAAATGTTCACCACTCATTTTCAAAATGTGTAATCAGTAAACCTAGTTGGTGGCTTAGGTATTCTGTTTGCATTTTAGCCTACAGTCTTTTGAAATGATCATTTTTTTACAGAGTCCTTTGTGATGACCCTATGGATAACTCTCCTCTGACCCTTGACTGATCATCTATCCCCCCCCTTCCCCCCACCGCACAGCATCATGGGGGTCCAGATGCACTTCAGTACTGTGGATTATGTGATTTTTGTCGTGCTCCTAGTGGCCTCTGCAGGAATCGGGCTTTACTACGCATTCTCAGGGGGTCGACAGAGGACCACACAGGAGTTCTTGCTGGCTGACCGTAGCATGCGCTGCCTCCCTGTGTCCCTTTCACTGTTGGCCACCTTTCAGTCTGCCGTAGCCATTTTGGGCGCCCCATCTGAGATTTACACACATGGCACGCAGTACTGGTTTCTTGGCTGCTCTTACTTTCTGGGCTTGCTTATCCCAGCACACATTTTCATTCCAGTTTTCTATCGGCTACGCCTCAGCAGCACGTATCAGGTAGCACTCTATTTCTCTGTGTGTTTGTTTATTTATATGTAAATATGAGGTTTGAGTATGTGTCATGTTTATGTATTTACTGCTGGTTGGTTTTGATATATGGTCGATATCTAGTAGTGGAGCAGGTTACTGATATTATGCAGATACTATTTGGATGCTCTATGATATACGAAAGGAATAATGCAGTCAGCTCGTCATTATCACACAATAAACCCCCTACAGAATGGTTTTCTTTTTCTTTTTACAAAGCTATTTATCAAATGAATAAAAATTGGACATGAAATAGTGATTTGAGTTGAAATTTAGTTTTTATGTGAGAAGAAAGACACTGGATACAAGAGATCTGAAAACGTTACATTTATGCACAAAAATTGTTGCCATCTATAGTGGTCATTTAAACGTTTTAGTGGTCAATATACAAGAATATTTGACAGTTGAATTCTCAGAATAAAATGTTCTAGACAAAGAGTGTTTAGCCCAAGATGGACCACTTTTATTCAAATGAATGTGAGAAATTAGAACACCCAATATGTGTCGGATGTAGAAATGGAAGTCCCACCTTACAGGTAGAAGAGCCAATCACCTTTCAGATACAAACATCACCTGTCAGTCAACTCAAGAATGCGCATGCACATTAGCTGTTGGGCCAGCCTCAAAAATAGCATTTAGCATGATCTGAGCTGAAGAAGTACAATTTATTTGTTATTTGTAAACCATTGTTGTCAGATTTAACTGCTGGTTTGAAATTCAGTCTTTCTCCATTCAAGTAGATTGGAGCTGTACATTTATGCTGCTTGTATCCATAGAAAACAGTGTCCTATTTCAAAGATGGATTCCAAGTGGACTGACTTGACTGATAATAAATAAAGCATACACAAATGAAATGAGTTTAAAACTGCATGGAACCCTTCTATCGTATGATATGCTGCTGCTATTTATTATAAATTGCATTCATTTCCCTGTGTCTTTCTAGTATCTGGAGCTTCGCTTTAGTAAAAGTGTTCGGATATGTGGCACTTTGACCTTCATCTTTCAGATGGTAAGTCTTGGTGCCTGGATGTGTACAAAAGGTTATTCAAACTAAATCAATTCAACAGCTCAAGTTTTAAGTCATATTTTCTTTAACTCTAGTTTTATATCCATAGAGACACCCCATTGTCTATCTAAAAACTTGAACTTGTACCTACAGTACTCACACCCCCCACTGAAGTGGACAATATTTCATTTAGTGTTGTTGACAGTGTAATGCTTCTCAAAACTATCAATTACTAAAACAGAGGGAAATTCACAGAGAAAGTTAATATGTTCCAAAACATTCTTAAATCTAGTGTGCTTG